>NC_088406.1:2372063-2395105 GCF_034236695.1 Oncorhynchus nerka
TGTGTTATTCACCTGTTATTCACCTGTTATTCACCTGTAATTCACCTGTAATTCACCTGTTATTCACCTGTTATTCAATTGTTAGTCACCTGTTATTCACCTGTAATTCACCTGTTGGTCACCTCTTATTCACCTGTTATTCACCTGTTTGTTACCTGTTGGTCACCTCTTATTCACCTGTTATTCACCTGTTATTCACCTGTAATTCACCTGTTGGTCACCTCTTATTCACCTCTTATTCACCTGTTAGTCACCTGTTATTCACCTGTTATTCACCTGTAATTCACCTGTTGGTCACCTCTTATTCACCTCTTATTCACCTGTTATTCACCTGTTATTCACCTGTTATTCACCTGTTATTCACCTGTAATTCACCTGTAATTCACCTGTTATTCACCTGTTAGTCACCTGTTATTCACCTGTAATTCACCTGTTGGTCACCTCTTATTCACCTGTTATTCACCTGTTATTCACCTGTTTGTTACCTGTTGGTCACCTCTTATTCACCTGTTATTCACCTGTTATTCACCTGTAATTCACCTGTTGGTCACCTCTTATTCACCTCTTATTCACCTGTTATTCACCTGTTATTCACCTGTTATTCACCTGTAATTCACCTGTTATTCACCTGTTATTCACCTGTTAGTCACCTGTTATTCACCTGTAATTCACCTATTGGTCACCTCTTATTCACCTGTTATTCACCTGTTATTCACCTGTTTGTTACCTGTTGGTCACCTCTTATTCACCTGTTATTCACCTGTTATTCAACTGTAATTCACCTGTTGGTCACCTCTTATTCACCTCTTATTCACCTGTTATTCACCTGTAATTCACCTGTTGGTCACCTCTTATTCACCTGTTATTCACCTGTTATTCACCTGTTATTCACCTGTTATTCACCTGTTATTCACCTGTTAGTCACCTGTTATTCACCTGTAATTCACCTTTTGGTCAACTGTTATTCACCTGTTATTCACCTGTTTGTTACCTGTTGGTCACCTCTTATTCACCTGTTATTCACCTGTAATTCACCTGTTGGTCACCTCTTATTCACCTCTTATTCACCTGTTAGTCACCTGTTATTCACCTGTTATTCACCTGTTATTCACCTGTTAGTCACCTCTTATTCACCTCTTATTCACCTCTTATTCACCTGTTATTCACCTGTTATTCACCTGTTCTTCACCTGTTCTTCACCTGTTATTCACCTGTTATTCACCTGTTATTCACCTGTTGGTCACCTCTTTGTCACCTGTTAGTCACCTGTTATTCACCTGTTATTCACCTGTTAGTCACCTGTTATTCACCTGTTATTCACCTGTAATTCACCTGTTATTCACCTGTTGGTCACCTCTTTGTCACCTGTTAGTCACCTGTTATTCACCTGTTATTCACCTGTTATTCACCTGTAATTCACCTGTTGGTCACCTCTTTGTCACCTGTTAGTCACCTGTTATTCACCTGTTTGTCACCTGTTAGTCACCTGTTATTCACCTGTTATTCACCTGTTATTCACCTGTAATTCACCTGTTATTCACCTGTTGGTCACCTCTTTGTCACCTGTTAGTCACCTGTTATTCACCTGTTATTCACCTGTTATTCACCTGTTAGTCACCTGTTATTCACCTGTTATTCACCTGTTTGTCACCTGTTATTCACCTGTTATTCACCTGTTTGTCACTTGTTATTCACCTGTTAGTCACCTGTTAGTCACCTGTTATTTACCTGTTATTCACCCGTTGGTCACCTCTTATTCACCTGGTAGTCACCTGTTAGTCACCTGTTATTCACCTGTTAGTCACCTGTTAGTCACCTGTTATTCACCTGTTATTCACCTGTTAGTCACCTGTTATTTACCTGTTATTCACCCGTTGGTCACCTCTTATTCACCTGTTAGTCACCTGTTATTCACCTGTTTGTCACTTGTTATTCACCTGTTATTCACCTGTTATTCACCTGTTATTCACCTGTTATTCACCCGTTGGTCACCTCTTATTCACCTGTTATTCACCTGTTAGTCACCTGTTATTCACCTGTTATTCACCTGTTATTCACCTGTTATTTACCTGTTATTCACCTGTTATTCACCTGTTAGTCACCTGTTAGTCACCTGTTATTTACCTCTTAGTCACCTGTTAGTCACCTGTTAGTCACCTGTTATTCACCTGTTATTCACCTGTTATTCACCCGTTGGTCACCTCTTATTCACCTGTTATTCACCTGTTATTCACCTGTTATTCACCCGTTGGTCACCTCTTATTCACCTGTTAGTCACCTGTTATTCACCTGTTTGTCACCTGTTAGTCACCTGTTATTCACCTGTTATTCACCTGTTATTTACCTGTTATTCACCTGTTATTCACCTGTTAGTCACCTGTTATTCACCTGTTATTCACCTGTTTGTCACCTGTTAGTCACCTGTTATTCACCTGTTAGTCACCTGTTATTTACCTGTTATTTACCTGTTATTCACCCGTTGGTCACCTGTTATTCACCTGTTATTCACATGTTATTCACCTGTTATTTACCTGTTATTCACCCGTTGGTCACCTGTTATTCACCTGTTAGTCACCTGTTATTCACCTGTTATTCACCTGTAATTCACCTGTTGGTCACCTCTTATTCACCTCTTATTCACCTGTTTGTCACCTGTTAGTCACCTGTTATTCACCTGTTATTCACCTGTTATTCACCTGTTATTTACCTGTTATTCACCTGTTATTCACCTGTTAGTCACCTGTTAGTCACCTGTTATTCACCTGTTTGTCACCTGTTAGTCACCTGTTATTCACCTGTTAGTCACCTGTTATTTACCTGTTATTTACCTGTTATTCACCCGTTGGTCACCTGTTATTCACCTGTTATTCACATGTTATTCACCTGTTATTTACCTGTTATTCACCCGTTGGTCACCTGTTATTCACCTGTTAGTCACCTGTTATTCACATGTTATTCACCTGTTATTCACCTGTTGGTCACCTCTTTGTCACCTGTTAGTCACCTGTTATTCACCTGTTATTCACCCGTTGGTCACCTGTTATTCACCTGTTATTCACATGTTATTCACCTGTTATTTACCTGTTATTCACCCGTTGGTCACCTGTTATTCACCTGTTATTCACCTGTTAGTCACCTGTTATTTACCTGTTATTCACCCGTTGGTCACCTCTTATTCACCTGTTAGTCACCTGTTAGTCACCTGTTATTCACCTGTTAGTCACCTGTTAGTCACCTGTTATTCACATGTTATTCACCTGTTAGTCACCTGTTATTTACCTGTTATTCACCCGTTGGTCACCTCTTATTCACCTGTTAGTCACCTGTTATTCACCTGTTATTCACCTGTAATTCACCTGTTATTCACCTGTTGGTCACCTCTTTGTCACCTGTTAGTCACCTGTTATTCACCTGTTATTCACCTGTTATTCACCTGTTTGTCACTTGTTATTCACCTGTTAGTCACCTGTTAGTCACCTGTTATTCACCTGTTAGTCACCTGTTATTTACCTGTTATTCACCCATTGGTCACCTCTTATTCACCTGTTAGTCACCTGTTATTCACCTGTTATTCACCTGTTTGTCACTTGTTATTCACCTGTTAGTCACCTGTTATTCACCTGTTAGTCACCTGTTAGTCACCTGTTATTCACCTGTTATTCACCTGTTATTGGTTGGTAACCTCTTATTCACCTGTTAGTCACCTGTTATTCACCTGTTATTCACCTGTTTGTCACTTGTTATTCACCTGTTCACCTGTCACCTGTTATTCACCTGTTATTCACCTGTTATTCACCTGTAATTCACCTTGGTCACCTCTTATTCACCTGTTATTCACCTGTTATTCACCTGTTATTCACCTGTTTGTCACTTGTTATTCACCTGTTTATTCACCTGTTAGTCACCTGTTATTCACCCTGTTATTCACCCGTTGGTCACCTGTTATTCACCTGTTTGTTATTCACCGTTGGTCACCTGTTATTCACCTGTTATTCACCTGTTAGTCACCTGTTTGTCACCTGTTATCACCTGTTATTCACCTGTTAGTCACCTCTTATTCACCTGTTATTCACCTGTTTGTCACTTGTTAGTCACCTGTTTGTCACTTGGTTATTCACCTCCTGTTATTCACCTGTTAGTCACCTGTTTGTCACTTGTTATTTACCTGTTATTCACCGTTGGTTCTTATTCACCTGTTATTACCTGTTTGTCACTTGTTATTCACCTGTTATTTACCTGTTATTCACCCGTTGGTCACCTGTTATTCACCTGTTACCTGTTATTTACCTGTTATTCACCTGTTGGTCACCTGTTATTCACCTGTTAGTCACCTGGTAGTCACCTGTTATTCACCTGGTCACCTCTTATTCACCTGTTATTCACCTGTTGGTCACCTGTTATTCACCTGTTATTCACATGTTATTCACATGTTATTCACCTGTTATTTGGTCACCTCACCTGTTAGTCACCTGTTATTCACATGTTATTCACCTGTTATTCACCTGTTTTGTCACCTGTCACCTGTTATTCACCTGTTAGTCACCTCTTACCTGTTAGTCACCTTTGTCTGTTATTCACCTGTTATTCACCTGTTATTTACCTGTTAGTCACCTGTTTGTCACTTGTTAGTCACCTGTTTGTCACTTGTCACCTGTTTGTTGGTCACTTGTTATTCACCTGTTATTCACCTCTTATTCACCTGTTTTCACCTGTTAGTCACCTGTTTGTCCTCACCTGTTATGTCACTTGTTATTCACCTATTTGGTCACCTCTTATTCACCTGTTATTCACCTGTTATTTACCTGTTATTTACCTGTCACCTGTTATTCACCTGTTGGTCACCTGTTATTCACCTGTTAGTCACCTCTTATTCACCTGTTAGTCACCTGTTACCTGTTATTCACCTGTTTGTCACCTGTTATTCACCTGTTATTCACCTGTTATCACCTTATTCACCTGTTAGTCACCTGTTAGTCACCTGTTATTCACCTGTTTGTCACCTGTTATTACCTGTTATTCACCTGTTATTCACCTGTTATTCACCTGTTAGTCACCTGTTTGTCACTTGTTTATTCACCTGTTTGTCATTTACCTGTTATTCACCTGGTAGTCACCTCTTATTCACCTGTTATTCACCTGTTATTCACCTGTTATTCAATTGTTATTCACCTGTTATTCACCTGTTATTTACCTGTTATTCACCTGTTATTCACCTGTTATTCACCTGTTATTCACCTGTTAGTCACCTGTTATTTACCTGTTATTCACCCGTTGGTCACCTGTTATTCACCTGTTAGTCACCTGTTAGTCACCTGTTATTCACCTGTTAGTCACCTGTTATTCACCTGTTATTCACCTGTTTCACCTGTTATTCACCTGTTTTCACCTGTTAGGCACCTGTTAGTCTGTTATTCACCTGTATTCACCTGTTAGTCACCTGTTATTCACCTGTTATTCACCTGTTAGTCACCTGTTATTCACCTGTTAGTCACCTGTTATTCACCTGTTATTTACCTGTTAGTCACCTCGTTATTCACCTGTTATTCACCTGTTATTCACCTGTTATTCACCTGTTATTCACTTGTTATTCACCTGTTATTTATTCACCTGTTATTCACCTGTTATTTACCTGTTAGTCACCTGTTTGTCACTTGTTATTCACCTGTTTGTCACTTGTTATTCACCTGTTATTCACCTGTTATTCACCTGTTATTCACCTGTTTGTCACTTGTTAGTCACCTGTTTGTCACTTGTTATTTACCTGTTATTCACCCGTTGGTCACCTGTTATTCACCTGTTATTTACCTGTTAGTCACCTGTTTGTCACTTGTTAGTCACCTGTTAGTCACTTGTTAGTCACCTGTTTGTCACTTGTTAGTCACTGTTTGTCACTTGTTATTCACCTGTTATTCACCTGTTATTTACCTGTTATTCACCTGTTGGTCACCTCTTATTTACCTGTTATTCACCTGTTATTCACTTGTTTATTCACCTGTTATTCACCTGTTAGTCACCTCTTTGTCACCTGTTAGTCACCTGTTATTCACCTGTTATTCACCTGTTTGTCACCTGTTAGTCACCTGTTATTCACCTGTTTTGTCACTTGTTATTCACCTGTTAGTCACCTGTTATTCACCTGTTATTCACCTGTTAGTCACCTGTTATTTACCTGTTATTCACCTGTTGGTCACCTGTTATTCACCTGTTATTCACCTGTTTGTCACCTGTTATTCACCTGTTATTCACCTGTTATTTACCTGTTATTCACCTGTTAGTCACCTCTTAGTCACCTGTTATTCACCTGTTATTCACCTGTTATTCAATTGTTTGTCACCTGTTAGTCACCTGTTAGTCACCTGTTATTCACCTGTTATTCACCTGTTATTCACCCCCTGTTGGTCACCTGTTATTCACCGTTATTCACCTGTTATTCACCCGTTGGTCACCTGTTATTCACCTGTTAGTCACCTGTTATTCACCTGTTTGTCACCTGTTAGTCACCTGTTATTCACCTGTTATTCACCTGTTATTCACCTGTTTGTCACCTGTTAGTCACCTGTTATTCACTGTTATTCACCTGTTAGGCACCTGTTAGTCACCTGTTATTCACCTGTTATTCACCTGTTTGTCACCTGTTAGTCACCTGTTAGTCACCTGTTATTCACCTGTTATTTACCTGTTATTCACCCGTTGGTTACCTCTTATTCACCTGTTATTTACCTGTTATTCACCCGTTGGTTACCTCTTATTCACCTGTTATTCACCTGTTATTCACCTGTTATTCACATGTTATTCACCTGTTATTTACCTGTTATTCACCTGTTGGTCACCTGTTATTCACCTGTTAGTCACCTGTTATTCACATGTTATTCACCTGTTAGTCACCTGTTATTCACCTGTTTGTCACCTGTTATTCACCTGTTATTTACCTGTTTGTTAGTCACATTCACCTTTATTTTAGTCACCTGTTTGTCACCTGTTATTCACCTGTTATTCACCCGTTGGTTACCTCTTATTCACCTGTTATTTACCTGTTATTCACCCGTTGGTCACCTGTTTGTCACTTGTTATTCACCTGTTATTCACCTGTTTGTCACTTGTTAGTCACCTGTTTGTCACCTGTTAGTCACCTGTTATTCACCTGTTATTTACCTGTTAGTCACCTGTTTGTCACTTGTTAGTCTCCTGTTTGTCACTTGTTAGTCACCTGTTTGTCACTTGTTATTTACCTGTTATTCACCCGTTGGTCACCTGTTATTCACCTGTTAGTCACCTGTTTGTCACTTGTTAGTCACCTGTTTGTCACCTGTTAGTCACCTGTTATTCACCTGTTATTCACCCGTTGGTCACCTGTTATTCACCTGTTATTCACCTGTTATTCACCTGTAATTCACCTGTTATTCACCTGTTATTCACCTGTTTGTCACCTGTTATTCACCTGTTATTTACCTGTTATTCACCTGTTATTCACCTGTTATTCACTTGTTAGTCACCTGTTATTCACATGTTATTCACATGTTATTCACCTGTTATTCACCTGTTATTCACCTGTTTTTCACCTGTTATTCACCTGTTATTTACCTGTTATTCACCTGTTATTTACCTGTTAGTCACCTGTTTGTCACTTGTTAGTCACCTGTTTGTCACTTGTTAGTCACCTGTTATTCACCTGTTATTTACCTGTTAGTCACCTGTTTGTCACTTGTTAGTCACCTGTTTGTCACTTGTTATTTACCTGTTATTCACCCGTTTATCACCTGTTATTCACCTGTTATTTACCTGTTAGTCACCTGTTTGTCACTTGTTAGTCACCTGTTTGTTACCTGTTAGTCACCTGTTTGTCACTTGTTAGTCACCTGTTTGTCACTTGTTATTCACCTGTTATTCACCTGTTATTCACCTGTTGGTCACCTGTTATTCACCTGTTATTCACCTGTTATTCACCTGTTATTCACCTGTTATTCACCTGTTATCACCTGTTATTCACCTGTTATTCACTTGTTTGTCACTTATTATTCACCTGTTATTCACCTGTTATTTACCTGTTATTCACCTGTTGGTCACCTGTTATTCACCTGTTATTCACCTGTTATTCACCTGTTAGTCACCTGTTATTCACCTGTTATTCACCTGTTATTCACCTGTTGGTCACCTCTTATTCACCTGTTAGTCACCTGTTATTTACCTGTTATTCAATTGTTTGTCACCTGTTAGTCACCTGTTAGTCACCTGTTAGTCACCTGTTATTCACCTGTTATTCACCTGTTATTCACCTGTTGGTCACCTCTTATTCACCTGTTATTCACCTGTTATTCACCTGTCACCTATTCACCTGTTAGTCACCTGTTATTCACCTGTTTGTCACCTGTTAGTCACCTGTTATTCACCTGTTATTCACCTGTTATTCACCTGTTTGTCACCTGTTATTCACCTGTTATTCACCTGTTATTCACCTGTTAGGCACCTGTTAGTCACCTGTTATTCACCTGTTATTCACCTGTTTGTCACCTGTTAGTCACCTGTTAGTCACCTGTTATTCACCTGTTATTCACCTGTTATTCACCTGTTATTCACCTCTTATTCACCTGTTATTTACCTGTTATTCACCCGTTGGTCACCTCTTATTCACCTGTTATTCACCTGTTATTCACCTGTTATTCACCTGTTATTTACCTGTTATTCACCTGTTATTCACCTGTTATTCACCTGTTAGTCACCTGTTATGTCACTTTATTCACCTGTTATTCACCTGTTAGTCACCTGTTATTCACCTGTTTGTCACCTGTTATTCACCTGTTATTTACCTGTTATTCACCTGTTATTCACCTGTTAGTCACCTGTTATTCACCTGTTATTCACCTGTTTGTCACTTGTTACCTTTATTCACATGTTATTCACCTGTTTGTTACCTCTTATTCACCTGTTATTCACCTGTTATTCACCTGTTATCACCTGTTATTCACATGTTATTCACCTGTTTGTCACCTGTTATTCACCCGTTGGTCACCTGTTATTCACCTGTTATTTACCTGTTATTCACCTCTTGGTCACCTGTTAGTCACCTGTTTGTCACTTGTTAGTCTCCTGTTTGTCACCTGTTATTTACCTGTTATTCACCCGTTGGTTACCTCTTATTCACCTGTTATTCACCTGTTTTCACTTGTTATTCACCTGTTTGTCACCTGTTATTCACCTGTTATTCACCTGTTATTCACCCGTTGGTCACCTATTATTCACCTGTTATTCACCTGTTAGTCACCTGTTATTTACCTTTCACTTGTTAGTCACCTGTTATTCACCTGTTAGTCACCTGTTATTCACCTGTTACCTGTTATTCACCTGTTATTTACCTGTTATTCACCCGTTGGTCACCTGTTATTCACCTGTTATTCACCTGTTTTCACCTGTTATTCACCCGTTATTCACCTGTTTGTCACCTGTTATTCACCTGTTAGTCACCTGTTATTCACCTGTTATTCACCTGTTGGTCACCTGTTATTCACCTGTTAGTCACCTGTTTGTCACCTGTTATTCACCTGTTTGTCACCTCTTATTCACCTGTTATTCACCTGTTGGTCACCTGTTAGTCACCTGTTAGTCACCTGTTATTCACCTGTTATTCACCTGTTATTCACCTGTTAGTCACCTGTTATTCACCTGTTATTCACCTGTTTGTCACCTGTTATTCACCTGTTATTCACCTGTTTGTCACCTGTTATTCACCTGTTTGTCACCTGTTAGTCACCTGTTATTCACCTGTTAGTCACCTGTTGTCACCTGTTATTTACCTGTTTGTCACCTGTTATTCACCTGTTATTTACCTGTTAGTCACCTGTTTGTCACTTGTTAGTCACCTGTTTGTCACTTGTTAGTCACCTGTTATCACCTGTTATCACCTGTTAGTCATGTTATTCACCTGTTAGTCACCTGTTATTCACCTTGTTAGTCACCTGTTATTCACCTGTTATTTACCTGTTATTCACCTGTTGGTCACCTGTTATTCACCTGTTGTCACCTGTTTGTCACTTGTTAGTCACCTGTTTGTCACTTGTTAGTCACCTGTTATTCACCTGTTATTCACCTGTTAGTCACCTGTTTTCACCTGTTATTCACCTGTTATTTACCTGTTATTCACCTGTTTGGTCACCTCTTATTCACCTGTTATTTACCTGTTATTCACCTGTTGGTCACCTGTTATTCACCTGTTATTCACCTCTTTGTCACCTGTTATTTACCTGTTATTCACCTGTTATTCACCTGTTATTCACCTGTTTGTCACCTGTTAGTCACCTGTTATTCACCTGTTATCACCTGTTATTCACCTGTTACCTGTTTTGTCACCTGTTATTCACCTGTTATCACCTGTTAGTCACCTCTTATTCACCTGTTAGTCACCTGTTATTCACCTGTTATTCACCTGTTTGTCACTTGTTATTCACCTGTTATTCACCTGTTGGTTTACCTCTTATTCACCTGTTAGTCACCTGTTATTCACCTGTTTGTCACCTGTTATTCACCTGTTATTCACCTGTTATTTACCTGTTATTCACCTGTTAGTCACCTGTTTGTTCACCTGTTAGTCACCTGTTTTCACCTGTTAGTCACCTGTTATTCACCCGTTGGTCACCTGTTATTCACCTGTTATTCACCTGTTATTCACCTGTTATTCTACCTCTTATTCACCTGTTAGTTACCTGTTATTCTTGGTTACCTCTTGGTCACCTGTTTGTCACCTGTTATTCACCTGTTATTCACCTGTTATTCACCTGTTATTTACCTGTTAGTCACCTGTTAGTCACTTGTTATTCACCTGTTTGTCACCTGTTATTCACCTGTTATTCACCTGTTAGTCACCTCTTATTCACCTGTTATTCACCTGTTATTCACCTCTTATTCACCTGTTATTCACCTGTTATTCACCTGTTTGTTCACCTGTTTGTCACTTGTTAGTCACCTGTTTTCACTTGTTAGTCATTCACCTGTTATTTACCTGTTAGTCACCTGTTTGTCACTTGTTAGTCACCTGTTTGTCACTTGTTAGTCACCTGTTATTCACCTGTTATTTACCTGTTATTCACCTGTTTGTCACCTGTTATTCACCTGTTATTCACCTGTTTGTCACTTGTTTTTGTCACCTGTTAGTCACCTGTTATTCACCTGTTAGTCACCTGTTTGTCACCTGTTAGTCACCTGTTATTCACCTGTTAGTCACCTGTTATGTCACCTGTTTTACCTGTTATTCACCTGTTTGTCACTTGTTAGTCACCTGTTTGTCACTTGTTATTTACCTGTTATTCACCTGTTGGTCACTTGTTATTCACCTGTTATTCACCTGTTAGTCACCTGTTTGTCACCTGTTAGTCACCTGTTTGTCACCTGTTAGTCACCTGTTATTCACCTGTTAGTCACCTGTTTGTCACCTGTTAGTCACCTGTTATTCACCTGTTATTCACCTGTTTTGTCACTTGTTATTCACCTGTTATTCACCTGTTTTCACCTGTTATTCACCTGTTAGTCACCTGTTATTCACCTGTTATTCACCTGTTATTTACCTTATTCACCTGTTTGTCACTTGTTATTCACCTGTTATTCACCTGTTATTCACCTGTTATTCACCTGTTTGTCACTTGTTATTCACCTGTTATTCACCTGTTATTCACCTGTTAGTCACCTGTTATTCACCTGTTATTCACCTGTTATTTACCTGTTAGTCACCCGTTGGTCACCTCTTATTCACCTGTTATTCACCTGTTATTCACCTGTTATTCACCTGTTTGTCACCCCTTGTTATTCACCTGTTAGTCACCTGTTATTCACCTGTTATTCACCTGTTATTCACCTGTTATTCACCTGTTGGTCACCTCTTATTCACCTGTTATTCACCTGTTATTCACCCGTTGGTCACCTCTTATTCACCTGTTATTCACATGTTATTCACCTGTTTTCACCTGTTATTCACCTCTTATTCACCTTTTATTCACCTGTTATTCACCTGTTATTCACATGTTTGGCACCTGTTAGTCACCTGTTATTCACCTCTTATTCACCTGTTATTCACCTGTTAGTCACCTGTTAGTCACCTCTTATTCACCTGTTATTTACCTGTTTGTCACTTGTTAGTCACCTGTTATTCACCTGTTATTCACCTGTTATTCACCTGTTATTTACCTGTTATTCACCTGTTTGTCACTTGTTATTCACCTGTTAGTCACCTGTTATTCTACCTGTTATTCACCTGTTAGTCACCTGTTATTCACCTGTTTGTCACCTGTTATGTCACCTGTTATTTACCTGTTATTCACCTCTTATTTACCTGTTATTCACCTGTTATTCACCGTTGGTCACCTGTTTTATTCACCTGTTATTCACCTGTTAGTCACCTGTAGTCACCTGTTTGTCACCCGTTGGTCACCTGTTTTCACTTGTTAGTTACCTGTTATTCACCTGTTATTCCTCTTATTCACCTGTTATTTACCTGTTATTCACCCGTTGGTCACCTGTTATTCACCTGTTATTCACCTGTTATTTACCTGTTATTCACCCGTTGGTCACCTGTTATTCACCTGTTATTCACCTGTTAGTCACCTGTTATTCACCTGTTATTCACCTGTTGGTCACCTGTTATTCACCTGTTTGTCACCTGTTATTCACCTGTTATTTACCTGTTAGTCACCTCTTATTCACCTGTTAGTCACCTGTTTGTCACTTGTTAGTCACCTGTTTATCACTTGTTAGTCACCTGTTATTCACCTGTTATTTACCTGTTAGTCACCTGTTACCTGTTTGTCACCTGTTAGTCACCTGTTTTCACTTGTTTGTCACCTGTTATTCACCTGTTATTTACCTGTTAGTCACCTCTTTTGTCACTTGTTAGTCACCTGTTTGTCACTTGTTAGTCACCTGTTTGTCACTTGTTAGTTACCTGTTATTCACCTGTTATTTACCTGTGTATTCACCTGTTTGTCACTTGTTAGTCACTGTTTGTCACTTGTTAGTCACCTGTTTTCACCTGTTATTGTTAGTCACCTGTTTGTCACTTGTTAGTCACCTGTTTGTCACACCTGTTTGTTATTTACCTGTTATTCACCTGTTATTCACCTGTTATTCACCTGTTGGTACCTGTTAGTCACCTGTTTGTCACCTGTTATTCACCTGTTTGTCACTTGTTATTCACCTGTTTGTCACCTCTTTGTCACCTGTTTGTCACTTGTTATTCACCTGTTATTCACTGTTTGTCACACCTGTTGGTCACCTCTTATTCACCTGTTATTCACCTGTTATTCACCTGTTAGTCACCTGTTAGTCACCTGTTAGTCACCTCTTTGTCACCTGTTATTTACCTGTTATTCACCTGTTTGTCACCTGTTATTCACCTGTTATTCACCTGTTTGTCACTTGTTATTCACCTGTTAGTCACCTGTTAGTTACCTGTTATTCACCTGTTAGTCACTGTTAGTTACCTGTTATTCACCTGTTATTCACCTGTTATTCAATTGTTTGTCACCTGTTAGTCACCCTGTTAGTCACCTGTTATTCCTGTTATTCACCTGTTAGTCACCTGTTAGTCACTCTTAGTCACCTCTTATTCACCTGTTATTCACCTGTTATTCACCGTTTGTCACCTCTTAGTCACCTGTTAGTCACCTGTTAGTCACCTGTTTGTCACCTGTTAGTCACCTGTTATTCACCTCTTATTCACCTGTTATTCACCTGTTTATTCACCCGTCACCTGTTAGTCACCTGTTAGTCACCTGTTATTCACCTGTTAGGCACCTGTTAGTCACCTGTTATTCACCTGTTATTCACCTGTTTTCACCTGTTTGTCACCTGTTAGTCACCTGTTATTCACCTGTTATTTCACCTGTTATTCTGTTAGTCACCTGTTATTCACCTGTTATTTACCTGTTTGTCACCCGTTGGTTACCTCTTATTCACCTGTTTGTCACCTGTTATTCACCTGTTATTCACCTGTTATTCACCTCTTATTCACCTGTTAGTCACCTGTTTGTCACCCGTTGGTTACTTCTTAGTCACCTGTTTGTCACCTGTTATTTACCTGTTATTTACCTGTTATTCACCTCTTATTTACCTGTTATTTACCTGTTCACCGTTGGTCACCTGTTTGTGCCTTGTTACCTGTTATTCACCTGTTTGTCACCTGTTTGTCACTTGTTATTTACCTGTTTTGTCACCGTTGGTCACCTGTTTGTCACTTGTTAGTCACCTGTTTTGTCACCTGTTTGTCACTTGTTTAGTCTCCTGTTTGTCACTGACTGTCACCTGTTATTCACCTGTTATTTACCTGTTATTCACCTGTTTGTCACTTGTTATTCTCCTGTTTGTCACCTGTTTGTCACCTGTTTTGTCACCTGTTTTGTCACCTGTTATTCACCTGTTATTCACCTGTTTATTCACCCGTTAGTCACCCCTGTTTGTCACCTGTTAGTCACCTGTTTGTCACCTGTTGATTCACCTGTTATTCACCTGTTATTCACCTGTTTGTCACCTGTTATTCACCTGTTATTTACCTGTTATTCACCTGTTATTCTGCCTGTAATTCACCTGTTATTCACCTGTTTGTCACCTGTTATTCACCTGTTATTCACCTGTTATTCACCTGTTATTCACCTGTTTTTCACCTGTTATTCACCTGTTATTTACCTGTTATTCACCTGTTATTTCACCTGTTAGTCACCTGTTTGTACCTGTTATTCACCTGTTTGTTACCTGTTAGTCACCTGTTATTCACCTGTTTGTCACTTGTTAGTCACCTGTTAGTCACCTGTTTTTACCTGTTAGTCACCTGTTTTGTCACTTGTTAGTCACCTGTTTGTCACTTGTTGGTTATTCACCTGTTATTCACCTGTTCACCTGTTACCTGTTAGTCACCTGTTTGTCACTTGTTAGTCACCTGTTTGTTACTTGTTAGTCACCTGTTTGTCACTTGTTAGTCACCTGTTGGTCACCTGTTAGTCACCTGTTAGTCACCTGTTAGTCGACTGTTGGTCACCTGTTAGTCGACTGTTAGTCACGTGTCGTTGTATGTATCCGGTGTTTTTCATTTATCATGTGTTGTTGCAGAGATATTTAACTGTGTCATCTGTCTGTCTTTATCCCTCTTTATAGAGATGTATCTGTCTGTCTTTATCCCTCTGTCCATCTTTATAGAGATGTATCTGTCTGTCTCTATCCCTCTTCATAGAGATGTATCTGTCTGTCTCTATCCCTCTTCATAGAGATGTATCTGTCTGTCTCTATCCCTCTTCATAGAGATGTATCTGTCTGTCTCTATCCCTCTTCATAGAGATGTATCTGTCTGTCTCTATCTCTCTTTATAGAGATGTATCTGTCTGTCTGTCTCTCTGTCCATCCATATCCATAGAGACACCAATGCCATAGACGTTCAGTATGTTTGTTGACTTTGTAATGTCTCCTGTGTTGGTTCCAGAGACGCCAAGGCCATGTACTCCTGTGAGGCAGAACACAGCCATGAGCTCAGCTTCCCACAGGGGGCTCTCTTCTCAAACGGTGAGACACTCACTCAGTTAACACACACACACACACACACAGACAGACAGCTAATGCGGTGTGTCTACTGTTAAACAGAATGTGTCCATCTGTTCCTGTATACAGCAGATATTCCTCAGCTATGTATTTAGCCCAGGTCTGGTCTATAGAAGGAACCATCTGTAGGTTGTCCTGCATACAGACAGGGGCCACCCCAACTTGGTAGGCCTCAGTAATGACTTGGCAGTTTCCCAGTGTTGTGTGTACAGAAAGTGGAAGCATAGCGACCTTGCTTTTAGCTTGACGCTATCCTCTCTCTAAACACCCAGATAGCCTAGCCTCAGAGGGATGTTATTACATATCCTCTCTCTAAACACCCAGATAGCCTAGCCTCAGAGGGATGTTATTACCTATCCTCTCTCTAAACACCCAGATAGCCTAGCCTCAGAGGGATGTTATTACATATCCTCTCTCTAAACACCCAGATAGCCTAGCCTCAGAGGGATGTTATTACATATCCTCTCTCTAAACACCCAGATAGCCTAGCCTCAGAGGGATGTTATTACATATCCTCTCTCTAAACACCCAGATAGCCTAGCCTCAGAGGGATGTTATTACATATCCTCTCTAAACACCCAGATAGCCTAGCCTCAGAGGGATGTTATTACATATCCTCTCTCTAAACACCCAGATAGCCTAGCCTCAGAGGGATGTTATTACATATCCTCTCTCTAAACACCCAGATAGCCTAGCCTCAGAGGGATGTTATTACCTATCCTCTCCCTAAACACCCAGATAGCCTAGCCTCAGAGGGATGTTATTACATATCCTCTCTCTAAACACCCAGATAGCCTAGCCTCAGAGGGATGTTATTACATATCCTCTCTCTAAACACCCAGATAGCCTAGCCTCAGAGGGATGTTACTACCTATCCTCTCTCTAAACACCCAGATAGCCTAGCCTCAGAGAGATGTTATTTCCTATCCTCTCTCTAAACACCCAGATAGCCTCAGATGAATGTTATTTTGCCTCTTGCCATGTGTTTGGCTCAGTCCCAGGGCAGCAGCCTTACAGCAGGTCACAGTAACCTCGTAGTGATGGAAAGCTGTGGAGCAGCTTAGCTGGATCTCATCCGTTCAGCTGACAGAGCCAGCTAGCAGCTAGCTACACTAGCAGTCGCCAGCAGAGATAAGGTTAACATTCGCATCCTCTTCGGCAGTTATTTTACTGTGTAAGAGGATCCGTTCCTATTCCCTATAAAGTACGATGGGGAGGCTGAGGGAAGAGAGGGGGAAGAGAGGGGGAGGCTGAGGGAAGAGAGGGGGGAGGCTGAGGGAAGAGAGGGGGAGGGAAGAGAGGGGAGGCTGAGGGAAGAGAGGGGAGGAAGAGAGGGGGAGGCTGGGGGAAGAGAGGAGATAGGGGGAGGGGGAGGGTGCGCAGAGGGGGAGGCTGAGGAAAGAGGGGGAGGGAAGAGAGGGGGAGGCTGAGGGAAGAGAGGAGATAGGCTGAGGGAAGAGAGGGGGAGGCTGAGGAAGAGAGGGGGAGGCTGAGGGAAGAGAGGGGGAGGCTGAGGGAAGAGAGGGGGAGGCTGAGGGGAGAGAGGGGGAGGCTGAGGGGAGAGAGGAGATAGGCTGAGGGGAGAGGGAGGGAAGAGAGGAGAGAGGGGGAGGGAAGAGAGGAGAGAGGCTGAGGAGAGAGGAGAGAGGCTGAGGGGAGAGGAGAGAGGCTGAGGGGAGAGGGGGATCCTGGGAAGAGGGGGGGAGAGAGGCTGGGAGGGAAGAGGGGGGAGGAGGAGAGGGCTGAGGGGAGGGAAGAGAGGCTGAGGAAGAGGGGAGGGAGGGGGAGGGAAGAGAGGCTTAGGAAAGAGGGGGGAGGGGAGAGAGGCTGAGGGAGAGGGAGGGGAGAGAGGCTGAGGGAAGAGGGGGAAAGGGGGGGAGGGGAGGGAAGAGAGGCTGAAGGAAGAGGGGAGGGGAGAGAAGAGCTGAGGGGAGGGAAGAGAGGCTGAGGAAAGAGAGGGGAGAGGGGAGGAAGAGAGGCTGAGGAAGAGGGAGGGAAGGGGGAGGGAGAGAGGCTGAGGGGAGAGGAGGCTGAGGAGGGAAGAGAGGCTGAGGAAAGAGGGAGGGAAGAGAGGCTGAGGAAAGAGGGGGGAGAGGTGAAAACTGAGGGGAGATGGGGAGACAGGAGGAGAGGCAGGCTTATTGGATGGGGAGGGAAGGGAGTGTTGAGGGGTGAAACCTGAGGGGAGAGGAGCGGAGGGGAGTTTGTGTAAATCATAAATAAAAGACTGACCTGAGGCTGCCTTGATCGTTAATGCCAATTATTCTAGCCTAGTACTATAAGGGCACAGGATGACCCCAGATGCAGACGGTTTTGAGTCTCTGATATTTATTATAATCCAAGGGGCAGGGAAGGAATGGTCGTGGGGATAGGCCAAATATCACAAACAAGGTCAGAGTCCAGAGGTACAGAGTGGGAGTGGTCTGAGTAATTAGAAGCAGATAGCATATCAGACAGGCCCGGAGGTCAGGAAGAGATATGGTCAGACAGTATGGTCAGACAGGCTCGAGGTCAGGGCAGACAGTATGGTCTAGTCAGCCTAGTGGGGTTTTATCTGTCGTTAATGCTAATTATTCTAGCCTAGTGAGGTTGTATCTGTCGTTAATGCTAATTATTCTAGCCTAGTGGGGTTGTATCTGTCGTTAATGCTAATTATTCTAGCCTAGTGAGGTGTTATCTGTCGTTAATGCTAATTATTCGAGCTTAGTGGGGTTTTATCTGTCGTTAATGCTAATTATTCTAGCTTAGTGGGGTTTTATCTGTCGTTAATGCTAATTATTCTAGCCTAGTGAGGTGTTATCTGTCGTTAATGCTAATTATTCTAGCCTAGTGAGGATTGCTCTCCATGTTTCATTCCTGACTGGATCCAAGCAACGTTCCTCTCTCTCCTCTCTTTGACTGACAGATGCTCTCTCTCTCCATCCTCAGTGTATCCATCTATTGAACCTGACTGGATCCAAGCAACGTTCCTCTCTCTCCTCTCTTTGACTGACAGATGCTCTCTCTCTCCATCCTCAGTGTATCCATCTATTGAACCTGACTGGATCCAAGCAACGTTCCTCTCTCTCCTCTCTTTGACTGACAGATGCTCTCTCTCTCCATCCTCAGTGTATCCATCTATTGAACCTGGCTGGATCCAAGCAACGTTCCAGGGAAAGACTGGCCTGATCCCTGAGAACTATGTGGTTTATCTCTAACAACAAACGGACTGCTCCAAGACCTAAACATCCCAAACGAACCTTGATCATTTCATGGTATCCATGGTAACAATAATCTGTAACGTGATTGTTGTGAAGGCCAAGTTTCCCCATTGATCAGACATGTAGATATGGGAACGTTGAGTATCGTTCATATGCAGTAGAAGGAGCAGATGTGTGTTTTTAATCACCTGAATGATATACCTACCTACCTACCTACACCCTTATCAAGATGAATACTTCTGGTCATGTCATGCTGCTGGTCCTATTCTTATAGGTTAGTGTTGATATACTGTATGTTCCAGGTGGGATATGCAGTAAAAACATACAGGATTGATAATATACACTGAACAAGAAATATAAACTCAACATGTAAAGTGTTAGTCCCGTGTTTCAGGAGCTGAAATAAACAACCAATCCCCGAGATGTTTCATACGCAAAGAAAGCTTTTTCCTCTCACATTCTGTGTACAAATGTGTTTACATCCCTGAGCATTTCTCCTTCGCCACGATCATTCATCCACCTGACAGGTGTGGCATATCAAGAAGCTGATTTAACGGCATCATTACACAGGTGCACCTTGTTGGGGGGACACCTTGCTGGGGGGACATTAAAAGGCCACTCTAAAATGTGCAGTTTTGTCACACCACACAATGCCACAGATGTCAAAATGTTTGATGGAGTGTGCAAATGGCATGCTGACTGCAGGAATATCCACCAGAGCTGTTGCCAGAGAATTGAATGTTAATTTATTTCTCTACCATAAGCCACCTCCAACGTTGCTTTAGAGGATTTGTCAGTACATCCAACCAGGCCTCAAAACCGCAGACCCACGTGTATGGCGTTTTGTGATGTCAGCGTGAACAGAGCACCCCATGGTGGCAGTGGGGTTATGGTATGGGGCAGGCATAAGCTACGGACAACCAACACAATTGCATTTTATCGGTGGCAATTTTAATGCACAGAAATCCAGTGACGAGTACCTGAGGTCCATCGAGAGGCCCATTTTGTTTAAGGTATCTGTAACCAGAGTACCTGAGGCCCATCGAGAGGCCCATTTTGTCTCTAACCAACAGATGCAGATCTTTATTCCCAGTCATGTGAAATCCATAGATTAGGACCTAATGTATTTATTTACATTAATTGATTTTCTCATATGAACTGCATGTTGCGTTTATATTTTTGTTCAGTATAATAGTATAATACGTCCAGGATTCAATTGCGATTTTGTCATGCTATGCACCATATAGAAGTAACATATCTGAATGAGCTGACAGATTTACTGTGAATCTCAGCGGAAGAACATTGCCTTTAAAAGGTGCATAGCGTGGACTAAATCCTACTAATAAATACCCACAGGTGTAAAGATATACAGGTATGTTACCCATAGACCTGCTGGTTGTCTGTCTGTAGTGTTGTGGTACTAGTTCAGTTCCAGTATTACGTCTGTCTCGTCTAGATGACAGGTAGGATTCCCTTCTTATAGATCAAACCAACACATCTTTCTGAATCTCAAAACAAAATTTAGATATCGTACATTTCAATGTTTATGGCAATAAACAGTTATTTAATGTGAAATAGTCCGTGGTTGTTGGTCCAACATAGAACAGCATGTACATGGAATCATGTCATTTTACCCAGAGCGCCTTGCTTCAAGGGCACATCGACAGGTGGTTTTACCCAGAGCGCCTTGCTTCAAGGGCACATCGACAGGTGGTTTTACCCAGAGCGCCTTGCTTCAAGGGCACATCGACAGGTGGTTTTACCCAGAGCGCCTTGCTTCAAGGGCACATCGACAGGGGATTTTACCCAGTTGGCTCGGGATTCGATCCAACTGACTACGTGGCGCACTACATTTTCCAAATGGTACCCTATTCCCTATGTAGTGCACTACTTTTGACCAGGACTCATTGGGGATGTATTTCCTAACTAGTAAATCACTCAAGTGTTTTTCCTAACTAGTGAATCACTCAAGTGCACTTTTTGTTTAAATATATGGTACCTGCATGTCACACATCCAGGAGCTCTTCCTCTAGTTGGTACTATTAACATATTTACCCTCTTAATCTTCACTGTGTATTGAAAGAAATGATCACTTAAATGCCAGGATTCGATCCGATCCCTCTTTGTCAGCTATGCACATTTTAAAGCCAATGTTCCTGTGTTCGTAGAGACCACGGAAATGACCTTTAAATGGGGCATATCGTCGATCGGCTTGAATCTTGTTTTATGTTATCGTTACGTCTAAATGATGAATTAGAAAACGGAATGTTTGTCTAATGTCCGATATATGACTCTCTAGTCTAGTACGGCTGGTGTACTAGCAACGTCAACGGTGAATATCAACTCAGACTAAACATGTATAATATGAGGTTACGTCCCCAAGTGCACCCTTTAGCCTATAGTTCACTACTTTAGACCAGAGCCTATTCCCTACTATGAGTGCACTACTTTAGACCAGATCCCTATTCCTATATGGTACTACTTTGAATGACCCTATTCTATATAATTGCACTACTTTGAACAGGAGCCCTATGGACCTGACTATATAATTGCACTACTTTAGACAGAGGGCCTATGGACCTATTTCCTATATAGTGCACTACTTTGGACAGGAGCCCTATGGACCCTATGCAGAAAAGGAGGTGCACTCTGAAGGGAAGAGGGTGCGGTGCCATTGGCGACGTTTCCTCCGATTCTATTTTTTATTAAAGATGGTGTTTGATATTTTAATTTTTGTACTGTCACAAAAAAAACTAAAGACTCAAGTAATAAATGTGTAACTTGTGTACAACAGAATGTCTTATTATTCCTCTTTCAGTCTAACTGCACTGCAAAATAAATCTAGATAAAAGAGATTTTCAATTGGGACGTTGTTGACCTAATATCTACTAAAGTAAAACTGTTTTTGAAGAAGTGAAAACAGGTAAGAGGAGATTGATTCAAATTCAACACAGGACTTTGTCAGAGTGAACAGAAGAGGAAAGAAGGAGGAACCACTGAGGTATTTGGGCTTCTAGTGGTTCAGTTGGCAAGATCTTGGTGTTCCTTTCCATTTAAAGCCATCAGGATGTTCAGTGACCTTGAACAATGGTTCTGGAATGATACTCCCTAACGTTAGGGCAAGGAAATGATCAGAGCACTTCTCTGTTTTCTCTAGTGAACACTCATGATACATTTTAATAACCCACCGTCTAGTCCTAGTCAGGCTAACTGATACATTTTTAATAACCCACTGTCTAGTCCTCTAGTCAGGCCAACTGATACCTTTTAATAACCCACTGTCTAGTCCTCTAGTCAGGCTAACTGATACCTTTTAATAACCCACTGTCTAGTCCTCTAGTCAGGCCAACTGATACCTTTTAATAACCCACTGTCTAGTCCTCTAGTCAGGCCAACTGATACCTTTTAATAACCCACTGTCTAGTCCTCTAGTCAGGCCAACTGATACCTTTTAATAACCCACTGTCTAGTCCTCTAGTCAGGCCAACTGATACCTTTTAATAACCCACTGTCTAGTCCTCTAGTCAGGCCAACTGATACCTTTTAATAACCCACTGTCTAGTCCTCTAGTCAGGCCAACTGATACCTTTTAATAACCCACTGTCTAGTCCTCTAGTCAGGCCAACTGATACCTTTTAATAACCCACTGTCTAGTCCTCTAGTCAGGCCAACTGATACCTTTTAATAACCCACTGTCTAGTCAGGCCAACTGATACCTTTTAATAACCCACTGTCTAGTCCTCTAGTCAGGCCAACTGATACCTTTTAATAACCCACTGTCTAGTCCTCTAGTCAGGCTAACTGATACCTTTTAATAACCCACTGTCTAGTCAGGCCAACTGATACCTTTTAATAACCCACTGTCTAGTCCTCTAGTCAGGCCAACTGATACCTTTTAATAACCCACTGTCTAGTCCTCTAGTCAGGCCAACTGATACCTTTAATAACCCACTGTCTAGTCCCTAGTCAGGCCAACTGATACCTTTAATAACCCACTGTCTAGTCAGGCCAACTGATACCTTTTAATAACCCACTGTCTAGTCCTCTAGTCAGGCCAACTGATACCTTTTAATAACCCACTGTCTAGTCCTCTAGTCAGGCTAACTGATACCTTTTAATAATCCACTGTCTAGTCCTCTAGTCAGGCCAACTGATACCTTTTAATAACCCACTGTCTAGTCCTCTAGTCAGGCCAACTGATACCTTTTAATAACCCACTGTCTAGTCAGGCCAACTGATACCTTTTAATAACCCACTGTCTAGTCCTCTAGTCAGGCC
>NC_088406.1:2395205-2442705 GCF_034236695.1 Oncorhynchus nerka
GGTTTAATATCCTGACCTAGTGAGATATACATGGAGGAGGTTTAATATCCTGACCTAGTGAGATATACATGGAGGAGGTTTAATATCCTGACCTAGTGAGATATACATGGAGGAGGTTTAATATCCTGAACCTAGTGAGATCTACATGGAGGAGGTTTAATATCCTGGCCTAGTGAGATATACATGGAGGAGGTTTAATATCCTGACCTAGTGAGATATACATGGAGGTTTAATATCCTGACCTAGTGAGATATACATGGAGGAGGTTTAATATCCTGACCTAGTGAGATATACATGGAGGAGGTTTAATATCCTGACCTAGTGAGATATACATGGAGGTTTAATATCCTGACCTAGTGAGATATACATGGAGGAGGTTTAATATCCTGACCTAGTGAGATATACATGGAGGAGGTTTAATATTCTGACCTAGTGAGATATATATGGAGGAGGTTTAATATCCTGACCTAATGAGATATACATGGAGGTTTAATATCCTGACCTAGTGAGATATACATGGAGGTTTAATATCCTGACTTAGTGAGATATATATGGAGGAGGTTTAATATTCTGACCTAGTGAGATATACATGGAGGTTTAATATCCCTGGAGATATACATGGAGGTTAATATCCTGACCTAGTGAGATATACATGGAGGAGGTTTAATATCCTGACCTAGTGAGATATACATGGAGGAGGTTTAATATCCTGGCCTAGTGAGATATACATGGAGGTTTAATATCCTGACCTAGTGAGATATACATGGAGGAGGTTTAATATCCTGACCTAGTGAGATATACTCTGTTCCTATGCATGCCTATCCTCCATTTAAAGGGATATCAACCAGATTCCTTTTTCTATGGCTTCCCTAAGGTGTCAACGGTATTTAGACATAGTTTCAGGCTTTTATTTTGAAAAATGAGCATGAAGGTGGATAGGTGGGGGCTCTCAGATTGAGTTTTGCGCAACTGAGTAAAGCATCCATTGTTTCTCCCGCTGTTATTGAAAAAGCTACACACTCGGTTGATATATTATCTAATATATATTTTAAAAAAACTTGAGGATTGATTATAAAAACATTTGACATTTTCTGTGGACATTATGGATATTATTTGGAATATACATCTACGTTTTCGTGATCGCTCTTTCCTGTGGATTTCTGAACATAACGCGACAAACAAACTTCGGTATTTGGGGTATAAAAATTATCTTTATGGAACAAAAGGAACATTTGTTGTGTAACTGGGAGTCTCGTGAGTGAAAACATCCGAAGATCATCAAAGGTAAACCATTTTTTTGATTGCTTTTCTGAGTTTCGTGACCTAGCTACTTAATGCTTAGTGTACATAATGTTTTGTTATTCTATCGATAAACTTACACAAACACTTGGATTGTTTTCGCTGTTAAGCATAATTTCAAAATCTGAGACGACAGGTGGATTAACAAAAGGCTAAGCTGTGTTTTGCAATATTGCACTTGTGATTTCATGAATATAAATATTTTTTAGTGATATTATTTGACTGTGGTGCTATGCTATTCAGCCGATGCTGATGACAATTATCCCGGTAGCATCAAGAAGTTAATAAAAATGTAGAACTCTATACGACGGCCGTGACAGAATATCCCACCAAAGCATGACCAAGCAGCGTGCCCAGGAGGTGAAGGAGAGTTGGACATGGGAAGAGATACTAGGTGGATGCGAGCTCCTTCCTTGGCGGGATTCGTCGAGGAGTAATGGAGGACAGTGACGATGCCGGGGTCCGCGGCCACAAACAGCCTAAGGGCAACCATACGTTTTTTGAGGGGAGGGGCACAAGGGGCGGTCGGCCGAACCGAGAGCCAGAGTCCGTCGGAGTCGATGGAGCAGTTTGAGGAGGGAGATGGGAGAGAGATGTTGGCTAAGAGTATGCTGCAGTGCAGGCGTTTTGAAAAGCGTGTCATCAGTCCGGTGAAACCAGTGCCGGCTCCACACACCAGGCCTCCAGTGCGCCTTCCCAGCCCGGTACGTCCTGTGCCGGCTCCCCGCACTCACCCTGAAGAGTGTGTCACCAGCCCTGAGTCTCCAGCGACGGTCTACAGCCCTGAACCTCCTGCGTCGGTTCCCAGTCCGGTACGACGTTCAGCCCGGCTCCATGGCCGGATCCAAGGTCTGTCTGGAGTAAGCCCTGACATGGGTTCTCCATGGTGTTTTAGGTCAGGTCTTGACTAGCTATGTTGGTGTATGTGTTCCCAATTGGAGGCACTGTTCCACACCGGAGTTGGAATAAAGTTAACGCCATTAACCTGTTATGCCCTAGCCCCTTCTGGAGGAATGTACTGATAAAGCCCTGACATGGGTTCTCCAGAACTCTCAGGTGTTTTAATGGGAAAAGTCCCTCAGGTCTTGACTTCCCAAAGGGGGTTTGTCTTCAGGTATTATGATTTCTATGTTGGTGCGTGATGTGTTCACCAATGGGAGATTGGAGGACAGCTGATAATTGCTGTAGACCTTTATAACATGCTCTAATTATAAACATAGTTTGATAAGATCATATTTAGTGTGTCTTTTTCCTCACCTTGCAAACTGAACGCTGGGATATTGTTTCTGATGTGCTCTTCATTTTGTGTTTCACGATCATTATATCTTTGTTGTTTTTGGAAGTTTCACTTCGTAAAAATGTGGAACTCTACTCACGCTGCGCCTTGGTCCAATTATTCATACGACGGTCTGCTTTGATATTGTTGAGTTGGAATAAAGTTAACTTTACATATATATATTTTTTGTTGTCACTTATTAAGCATCCTAAGTATTTGATATTTTTTGTGTTCCACTTAATTAAAACTTCTTATGGCTGGGATCCCGTTAGCGGTGCGCCAAATTCAAAACAACAGAAATCTCATAATTAAAATTCCTCAAACATACATGTATCTTATACCGTTTTAAAGGTAATCTTGTTGTTAATCCCACCACAGTGTCCGATTTCAAATAGGCTTTACAGCAAAAGCACCACAAACGATTACGTTAGGTCACCACCAACTCACAGAAAAACACAGCCATTTTTCCAGCCAAAGCGAGGACTCACAAAAAGCACAAAGAGATAAAATGAATCACTAACCTTTGATGATCTTCATCAGATGACACTCATAGGACTTCATGTTACACAATACATGTATGTTTTGTTTGATAAAGTTCATATTTATATAAAAAAATCTGAGTTTACATTGGCGCGTTATGTTCACTAGTTCCAAAAACATCCAGTGATTTTGCATAGCCACATTGATTCAACAGAAATACTCAACATAAATATAGATTAAAATACAAGTTATACATGTGGAATTATAGATATACCTCTCCTTAATGCAACCGCTGTGTCAGATTTCAAAAAAACTTTACGGAAAGAGCAAACCATACAATAATCTGAGAACGGTGCTGAGAAAACAAATAAAATTATCTGCCATGTTGGAGTCAACAGAAATCAGAAATAACTTTATAAATATTCCCTTACTTTTGATGATCTTCATCAGAATGCACTCCCAGGAATCCACAATAAATGTTTGATTTGTTCGATAATGTCCATTATTAATGTCCAAATAGCTACTTTTGTTAAACGCTCGTGCAGGTCAGGCATAACGTCAGACAAAAACTTCAAAAAGTTATATTGCAGATATCTTAGAAACATTTCAAACTAAGTATAGAATCAATCTGTAGGATGATTTTATCATAAATCTTCAATAACGTTCCAACCTTTGTCTGTAGAGAAGCAATGGAAAGCAGGTCGCTATCATGTGAATTGCGTGTGACCCGACACCTGACTCATTCAGCTCCACATCACAGTAGAAGCCTCATTCAAGTTTCTAAAGACGGTTGACATCTAGTGGAAGCCCCAGGAAGTGCAATTTCATCCATATCCCACTGTGTATTCAATAGGTGCTGGGTTGAAAATCGACCAACCTCAGATTTCCCACTTCCTGTTTGGATTTCTTCTCAGGTTTTTGCCTGCCATATGAGTTCTGTTATACTCACAGACCTCATTCAAACAGTTTTAGAAACTTCAGAGTGTTTTATATCCAATACTAATAATAATATGCATATTAGCAACTATGACTGAGGAGCAGGCCGTTTACTCAGGGCACCTCTGGGCACCTTTCATCCAAGCTACTCAATACTGCCCCTGCAGCGATAAGAAGTTAAAGGACTGCTGTATATCATGAGTTATTATTTATCCTTTTCCTATTTCCATTTTGTTTTTCTCCACATTTATTTTATATCCTGAGACTAGAGTATTCTGAAAATATTTTTAGCAAAATTGTGTTTTCAATATTGGTCAGGTGTATCAGGAGATCATCTGCAAATAAGTTGAGTTGCTATTTATGTTTACCAATACTGATACCTGTTACGTTTGGGTCCGATCTGATTCTTTCTGCAAGGTTCAATTGCCAGTGCAAACAGGAGGGGGGAGAGGGGACATCCCTGTCTTGTGCCTCTTCCAAAAGCAATTTAATCAGAGAATGTATTATTTGTGTATATTTTTGGTTTAGGACATTCATACAATATTCATACATATTCATACAATATTTTTATAAAATGTATTATTTCCAAAGTTTTTGAATAGAAAAGGACATTCAAGACGGTCTAACACCTTTTAGGCATTAACAGCCATTATTAATCAATCTATAGATATATCTTTTTGCATATTATTTTAAACTGAAACATGTTCTTGTATGTTTGTGTCTATTTTTTAAACCTTATTTTATTGACCTAGTCTGGTAAGAGACGTGTACATTTATGGGTCATTTATTATCAGCAGGGGACTCCAGATTCTCCTGGTTTTAATATGACTGAAATAGCTGTTTGATACATGGAACTAGGAAGTACTAAATTGAGTGACATGTGTGTTGTCATTTGTGTAAATATGGGGGCTATTGTGTCCCAAAATGTTGAATAGTATTCTATGTGGAAGCATTCCTGGTGCTTTTCTCCATGCGAATGTTTTAACAGCATCTAATATAATATTATTTAATAATAATGATTATTTTTTGTCTGCTGATAATTGCTGTAGGATCCATCCAAATGTTGTTTAATTCTGATTCATTGATACATTTTCATAGAAGTTTCAAATTGTAATTAATCCCGTTGTTGTTCCTAATTACTACATTTGAATCTTTATCTTTTAAAATTATAACTGGTTTAGCATGTATTCATTTTGTCAGTGCTGCGAGATATTTACCAGGTTTATTTGTCATTAAGAAATATTCTTCATTTGAGTTTAACCTGTAATTGTTGGCTCTCTTCAAAAATAAAATATAATTTTAATTTTTTTTTAAAGTTCAGAAATGTTATTTTCAATTTTCTTGTACAAGACTTCTTCTTCTTCTTCTTTTTCCAAGATAGTGATTTATTTTTATTACATTTTAATTTCTAAATCAGATTGAACTTTTTGCAGAGTAGTGTGAGAGTTCCGGGTTTGAGCGAGCGGTCGCATCTGCACTCGGTCCACAGGTAGTATTACATTTCATTACATTTCATTATAGTACAACGGTTTGATTTGTCTAATCTTAGCAATTTCTTCTTAGCTAGCTACATAGCCGTCTTTGTATCATAGATAATTGCGTAATTATCGTATTTCGTCGTCCTAACGCAGTCTACACTGCCCTGCAGCTAGCCAGCTAGCTAACGTCCACCGTTAGCTAGTCCACCGTCTACCGATTAGCAGCACAACTATTACACTCGACTGAACGACTTGATTAGTGTAGTGTTAGCTAGCTACATAGTTGTCTTTGCTGTCTTCGTATCCAAGATAATTGTGTAGTTTAGAGTGTGTAGTTTTAGAGTGATTATCTTAATTTACCGAGGTTAGCTAGCCAGCTATTTGTCGTCCTTAACGTAGGAGACACTGCTAGCTAGCCAACAGCTAGCCAACGTCTACTGAACAGAACTTCCGCACTCAACAATCCGGTCGCATTTCGCTTCGCTCCACAGGTAGTATCACATTTTTCATTTCATTTCATTACAGTACAACGGCATGATTTGTTTGATCGTAGCTAGCTACATAGCTAGCTACATAGCCGTCTTTGTATCAAAGATAATTGTGTAGTCTTGAGCGATTTCCTAGGTTAGCTAGCCAGCTATTGTCGTTCTTTTAACGCAACGTAACGTAATCAACACTGCTAGCTAGCCAGCTAGCCCCGAATAGCAGCACAGTAGCACAGTAGAAACTATTACACTCAACGGAACGACTTGATTAGTGTAGTGTCAACAATGCAGACACTGCCAGCTAGCCTACATAGTCAACAACGCAGCCTCTGCCAGCTAGCCTACTTCAGCAGTACTGTATCATTTTAATCATTTTAGTCAATAAGATTCTTGCTACGTAAGCTTAACTTTCTGAACACTCGAGACGTGTAGTCCACTTGTCATTCCAATCTCCTTTGCATTAGCGTAGCCTCTTGTGTAGCCTGTCAACTATGTGTCTGTCTATCCCTGTTCTCTCCTCTCTGCACAGACCATACAAACGCTCCACACCGCGTGGCCGCGGCCACCCTAATCTGGTGGTCCCAGCGCGCACGACCCACGTGGAGTTCCAGGTCTCCGGTAGCCTCTGGAATTGCCGATCTGCGGCCAACAAGGCAGAGTTCATCTCAGCCTATGCCTCCCTCCAGTCCCTCGACTTCTTGGCACTGACGGAAACATGTATCACCACAGACAACACTGCTACTCCTACTGCTCTCTCTTCGTCTGCCCACGTGTTCTCGCACACCCCGAGAGCTTCTGGTCAGCGGGGTGGTGGCACCGGGATCCTCATCTCTCCCAAGTGATCATTCTCTCTTTCTCCCCTTACCCATCTGTCTATCGCCTCCTTTGAATTCCATGCTGTCACAGTTACCAGCCCTTTCAAGCTTAACATCCTTATCATTTATCGCCCTCCAGGTTCCCTCGGAGAGTTCATCAATGAGCTTGATGCCTTGATAAGCTCCTTTCCTGAGGACGGCTCACCTCTCACAGTTCTGGGCGACTTTAACCTCCCCACGTCTACCTTTGACTCATTCCTCTCTGCCTCCTTCTTTCCACTCCTCTCCTCTTTTGACCTCACCCTCTCACCTTCCCCCCCTACTCACAAGGCAGGAAATACGCTCGACCTCATCTTTACTAGATGCTGTTCTTCCACTAACCTCATCGCAACTCCCCTCCAAGTCTCCGACCACTACCTTGTATCCTTTTCCCTCTCGCTCTCATCCAACACTTCCCACACTGCCCCTACTCGGATGGTATCGCGCCGTCCCAACCTTCGCTCTCTCTCCCCCGCTACTCTCTCCTCTTCCATCCTATCATCTCTTCCCTCTGCTCAAACCTTCTCCAACCTATCTCCTGATTCTGCCTCCTCAACCCTCCTCTCCTCCCTTTCTGCATCATTTGACTCTCTATGTCCCCTATCCTCCAGGCCGGCTCGGTCCTCCCCTCCCGCTCCGTGGCTCGACGACTCATTGCGAGCTCACAGAACAGGGCTCCGGGCAGCCGAGCGGAAATGGAGGAAAACTCGCCTCCCTGCGGACCTGACATCCTTTCACTCCCTCCTCTTTACATTTTCCTCTTCTCTCTCTGCTGCTAAAGCCACTTTCTACCACTCTAAATTCCAAGCATCTGCCTCTAACCCTAGGAAGCTCTTTGCAACCTTCTCCTCCCTCCTGAATCCTCCTCCCCCTCCCCCCTCCCTCTCTGCAGATGACTTCGTCAACCATTTTGAAAAGAAGGTCGACGACATCCGATCCTCGTTTGCTAAGTCAAACGACACCGCTGGTTCTGCTCACACTGCCCTACCCTGTGCTCTGACCTCTTTCTCCCCTCTCTCTCCAGATGAAATCTCGCGTCTTGTGACGGCCGGCCGCCCAACAACCTGCCCGCTTGACCCTATCCCCTCCTCTCTTCTCCAGACCATTTCCGGAGACCTTCTCCCTTACCTCACCTCGCTCATCAACTCATCCCTGACCGCTGGCTACGTCCCTTTCGTCTTCAAGAGAGCGAGAGTTGCACCCCTTCTGAAAAAACCTACACTCGATCCCTCCGATGTCAACAACTACAGACCAGTATCCCTTCTTTCTTTTCTCTCCAAAACTCTTGAACGTGCCGTCCTTGGCCAGCTCTCCCGCTATCTCTCTCAGAATGACCTTCTTGATCCAAATCAGTCAGGTTTCAAGACTAGTCATTCAACTGAGACTGCTCTTCTCTGTATCACGGAGGCGCTCCGCACTGCTAAAGCTAACTCTCTCTCCTCTGCTCTCATCCTTCTAGACCTATCGGCTGCCTTCGATACTGTGAACCATCAGATCCTCCTCTCCACCCTCTCCGAGTTGGGCATCTCCGGCGCGGCCCACGCTTGGATTGCGTCCTACCTGACAGGTCGCTCCTACCAGGTGGCGTGGCGAGAATCCGTCTCCACACCACGTGCTCTCACCACTGGTGTCCCCAGGGCTCTGTTCTAGGCCCTCTCCTATTCTTGCTATACACCAAGTCACTTGGCTCTGTCATAACCTCACATGGTCTCTCCTATCATTGCTATGCAGACCACACACAATTAATCTTCTCCTTTCCCCCTTCTGATGACCAGGTGGCGAATCGCATCTCTGCATGTCTGGCAGACATATCAGTGTGGATGACGGATCACCACCTCAAGCTGAACCTCGGCAAGACGGAGCTGCTCTTCCTCCCGGGGAAGGACTGCCCGTTCCATGATCTCGCCATCACGGTTGACAACTCCATTGTGTCCTCCTCCCAGAGCGCTAAGAACCTTGGCGTGATCCTGGACAACACCCTGTCGTTCTCAACTAACATCAAGGCGGTGGCCCGTTCCTGTAGGTTCATGCTCTACAACATCCGCAGAGTACGACCCTGCCTCACACAGGAAGCGGCGCAGGTCCTAATCCAGGCACTTGTCATCTCCCGTCTGGATTACTGCAACTCGCTGTTGGCTGGGCTCCCTGCCTGTGCCATTAAACCCCTACAACTCATCCAGAACGCCGCAGCCCGTCTGGTGTTCAACCTTCCCAAGTTCTCTCACGTCACCCCGCTCCTCCGCTCTCTCCACTGGCTTCCAGTTGAAGCTCGCATCCGCTACAAGACCATGGTGCTTGCCTACGGAGCTGTGAGGGGAACGGCACCTCAGTACCTCCAGGCTCTGATCAGGCCCTACACCCAAACAAGGGCACTGCGTTCATCCACCTCTGGCCTGCTCGCCTCCCTACCACTGAGGAAGTACAGTTCCCGCTCAGCCCAGTCAAAACTGTTCGCTGCTCTGGCCCCCCAATGGTGGAACAAACTCCCTCACGACGCCAGGACAGCGGAGTCAATCACCACCTTCCGGAGACACCTGAAACCCCACCTCTTTAAGGAATACCTAGGATAGGATAAAGTAATCCCTCTCACCCCCCCCCCTTAAAAGATTTAGATGCACTACTGTTCCACTGGATGTCATAAGGTGAATGCACCAATTTGTAAGTCGCTCTGGATAAGAGCGTCTGCTAAATTACTTAAATGTAAATGTAAATGTATGAGATTATCATTCCCCTAATGTACACCTTAAAGGCTTCCCAAAATTATGTGTGTGTGTGTGTGTGTGTGGGGGGGGTCGGCTTTTCTCTGTCCTCTATATCTACATTTGAAATGGGAAAGGTTTTTATACCACATATAATCACACCACCAAATAGTTTATTAAAACACACTATTTTGCAAAGAAGGTCTACAGTAACCTAAACAGCATTCTGTAGGATAGCAACATGGTGTAGCCGGAGGACAGCTAGCCTCCGTCCTCCTCTGGGTACATTGAATTTAATACAAAACCTAGGAGGCTCATGGTTCTCACCCCCTTCAATAGACTTACACAGTAATTATGACAACTTCCGGAGGACGTCTTCCAACCTATCAGAGCTCTTGCAGCATGAACTGACAAGTTGTCCACCCAATCAAAGGATCAGAGAATGAATCTAGGACTGAAAGCACAAGCTACAGCTAACTAGCACTGCAGTGTATAACATGTGGAGAGTAGTTGACTCAGAGAGAGAGACAATAGTTGAACAGTTTTGAACCAAATTAATTTCTTCCAATATTTACCTCTCTAAATAATCCTTCCTGGAACAGCAACAGAAAGTACAAAAGGCTCTTTATTTAAAAACATTTTTTTTATTCATTAAATTGTTTATAACGTCGTATATATTTTTTTTCTCCCAATAGATTATTAAATATTAGATCAAAAAAAATCTAAAATAAATTGTTTAAGATGTGGCTTGCCGTTCAAACCAGTCCCAGGCGATAAGCCAGAAAAGTAGAAATAACATGATGAGCCCTACTACAGTACTCTACTTCTGACCAGAGCATTATGTGGTAGAGCATAATAAAAGGGGAGGTATATCCTGTCATGACACCCTATTCCCTACTACAGTACTCTACTTCTGACCAGAGCATTATGTGGTAGAGCATAATAAAAGGGGAGGTATATCCTGTCATGACACCCTATTCCCTACTACAGTACTCTACTTCTGACCAGAGCATTATGTGGTAGAGCATAATAAAAGGGGAGGTATATCCTGTCATGACACCCTATTCCCTACTACAGTACTCTACTTCTGACCAGAGCATTATGTGGTAGAGCATAATAAAAGGGGAGGTATATCCTGCCATGACACCCTATTCCCTACTACAGTACTCTACTTCTGACCAGAGCATTATGTGGTAGAGCATAATAAAAGGGGAGGTATATCCTGTCATGACACCCTATTCCCTACTACAGTACTCTACTTCTGACCAGAGCATTATGTGGTAGAGCATAATAAAAGGGGAGGTATATCCTGTCATGACACCCTATTCCCTACTACAGTACTCTACTTCTGACCAGAGCATTATGTGGTAAAGGGGACTTACGGCGTCATTTGGGACAAAGTCTGGAAGTATGACAGCCACTTCCTGTTCACATTAGACCATGGTTGGACCCCTCTACCCCATGTATTACAGGGCCCACATGGCTCTAGTCACTAGCAGTACACTACCTCCCATATCTGTGTCAGAAATGACACCCTATCCCCTACATAATGAAGACTGGGTAGTGCACTATGTATGGAATAGGGTGACATTTCTAACCCCACCAGGGTTTGTGGTTATAACCCATGTTATGAAAAGAGAAAGGTTTGATAGAATATATTCAGAATCAGGTCAAGACGCTGTCAGAGAATCTTCTTATTCAATGAACCTTTATAATGTACTCAAATATTATTATACAGAATATATATTTCTTCACAGGAATACACAAAAGGTACAATTAGATATCAAATTATATATTGGGTTTACAAAATGACATTATAGCTTTGCAAATGTAATCCCTTTAGGTGAATTCTGACTCATGGCCATTCATGGTCTGTGTTTCAAATGATACCCTATTCCCTATATAGTGCACTACTTTCAACCATAGCCCTATGGATCCTGGTCAGAAGTAGTGCAGTATAAAGGGAATAGGGTGCCATTTGGGATGCACTACCCAAGGCCATCCATAGTCTCTGTGGGGAAAGTTCTGCGTTTGCAGTTATCAGTCTTTATGGATGGGTCCTGGAGTTTATCCTGACCAGAAGAGGGAGGAGCTCCTGGCTCTAGTTGGAGCCTATAATTAAGGTCAGGAGTTTTTCCACACCACATGGCCCATCTAACCTGGAAAAACTCCTGACCAGCGCTCCCAATTCTATGGAATGTTTTGATTGAAAAACTGGCCACCAATTCTGTGGAATTGTTCTACAGAAAAACTCTCTGGAATGAACCCCAATTCACGAGACATGCAGAGAAAAAGTCTGGAATGAACCTGAATTCATGAGAATAGAAGAGAAAAACTCTCTGGAATGAACCTGAATTCATGAGAATAGAAGAGAAAAACTCTCTGGAATGAACCTGAATTCATGAGAGCTGCATGGAAAACTCTGGGCCCTATTTATGCAATCCCACATCATCCCGCTTTATGAGTGACTGCCCAGGATCTCATCGAGGTCACTTTATGAGTGACTGCCCAGGATCTCATCGAGGTCACTTTATGAGTGACTGCCCAGGATCTCATCGAGGTTGATGTCTTTCATCCAGTCGTCGTTGCCGGATCCAGACTTCAGCAGCGAGTCGATGAAGTCTGAGTCAGTGTTGATCCCTGGGACGGTGTTGTCTCCCTCCTGGAGGAATTCAAAGGTCAGTCGGTTAACAGCCCGGCTGTTCTGGGTCTGGTAGCTTCCCCCAGGGTTGTGGTTATGTGGTGGGAAGACCCCGATGGTGCTGCCTCCAGCGGGAACCCTCTGCTCCGGAGAGGCCTGGTTGAGGCTTGGTAGCCCTGGCAGAGGAGGCATCATGGGTTGGTTGGGTCTGGGGTTGGTGGTGGTGGTGGTGGAGCTGCGGAGGGCTGGGTTCAGAGGCAGCATGCCAACTTCTGGTGCCACCTGGTTGGGTGGGCCAGGGCCTATGTGCCGGGGGCCAGGAGGGTACTGGTGGCTGGACATGTCGAGCTGAGACTGGGAATGGGCACCCTGTGGTTGGAGCGAGTTCGGGGGCTGCCTTACCCCGAGAGACCCAGGGACCATGATAGGAGCTTTAGCTCCAGGAGGCCAGCCCATCACACCCCCCAGCCCGAGACCCTGGCCCTGACTGGGCATCCCTCCACTCTGCTGGCCTACTGATGTCCTTGAGGGATGTTGTACACTGGTAAGACCACCCACCTCAAACCCATTACCCTGGCCGTTGGGAGGACCAGGGAACCTGGGCTTGTTTTGGTTGAGTCCGACTCCGAGTCCCATCTTGGTCTGGTTGTTGTGCTGTTGGATCTGGTGGAGGCCTCTCCCAAACCTCCAGTCCGTGGGAGGAGGGGTCATCTTTGATCCCGGGCCGCTGGGCATGTGGCAGGACATGGATAGAAGGTCACTCTGGTCAGACCCGTTGGTCGACAACGACTGGGAAGAACTCATACCTGAATACACAAAGAATGTTCTGATTCTGTTCTGATTGGCTCGTACAGACACAAACAATGATGGAAAACCATTAAGAGCCAATACTGATTTTTTCCTTCCTACATGGAAGCAATGAATGATTCAAATGAATGATGTACCTGTGAAAAGGCCTGTAGGTTGGACCATTCCTCGGGGCTGTTTATAGTCTGGTGGTGGTCTGGTTAGATGACGGTTAAACAGATCCTGGCTACTATTGATTTTGTCCTGAAACACAACAGAAAGAGACAATGAAACAACAATGACATTTTGTTTACATGTTCAAATCCAACATGAGATTGTCAGGGGTGGGATTGAAGGGGAACGCGTGGGAACTGTCTGAGTTCTCAAAGTGAAACATTTTGTAAGACAGAGTCACATGATAACCTAGAGCTCAGAGTCAGATGTTAACCTAGAGCTCAGTCAGATGTTAACATGATAACCTAGAGCTCAGTCAGATGTTAACATGATAACCTAGAGCTCAGTCAGATGTTAACATGATAACCTAGAGCTCAGTCAGATGTTAACATGTTAACCTAGAGCTCAGTCAGATGTTAACATGATAACCTAGAGCTCAGAGTCAGATGTTAACATGATAACCTAGAGCTCAGAGTCAGATGTTAACATGATAACCTAGAGCTCAGAGTCAGATGTTAACCTAGAGCTCAGAGTCAGATGTTAACATGATAACCTAGAGCTCAGAGTCAGATGTTAACATGATAACCTAGAGCTCAGAGTCAGATGTTAACATGATAACCTAGAGCTCAGTCAGATGTTAACATGATAACCTAGAGCTCAGAGTCAGATGTTAACATGATAACCTAGAGCTCAGAGTCAGATGTTAACATGATAACCTAGAGCTCAGAGTCAGATGTTAACATGATAACCTAGAGCTCAGAGTCAGATGTTAACATGATAACCTAGAGCTCAGAGTCAGATGTTAACCTAGAGCTCAGAGTCAGATGATAACATGTTAACCTAGAGCTCAGGGTCAGATGTTAACATGATAACCTAGAGCTCAGAGTCAGATGTTAACATGATAACCTAGAGCTCAGAGTCAGATGTTAACATGATAACCTAGAGCTCAGGGTCAGATGTTAACATGATAACCTAGAGCGCAGAGTCAGATGTTAACCTAGAGCTCAGAGTCAGATGTTAACATGATAACCTAGAGCTCAGGGTCAGATGTTAACATGATAACCTAGAGCGCAGAGTCAGATGTTAACCTAGAGCTCAGAGTCAGATGTTAACCTAGAGCTCAGGGTCAGATGTTAACATGATAACCTAGAGCTCAGAGTCAGATGTTAACATGATAACCTAGAGCTCAGAGTCAGATGTTAACATGATAACCTAGAGCTCAGTCAGATGTTAACATGATAACCTAGAGCTCAGTCAGATGTTAACATGATAACCTAGAGCTCAGAGTCAGATGTTAACATGATAACCTAGAGCTCAGAGTCAGATGTTAACCTAGAGCTCAGAGTCAGATGTTAACATGATAACCTAGAGCTCAGAGTCAGATGTTAACATGATAACCTAGAGCTCAGTCAGATGTTAACATGATAACCTAGAGCTCAGAGTCAGATGTTAACATGTTAACCTAGAGCTCAGAGTCAGATGTTAACATGTTAACCTAGAGCTCAGTCAGATGTTAACATGATAACCTAGAGCTCAGAGTCAGATGTTAACATGATAACCTAGAGCTCAGAGTCAGATGTTAACATGATAACCTAGAGCTCAGAGTCAGATGTTAACATGATAACCTAGAGCGCAGAGTCAGATGTTAACATGATAACCTAGAGCTCAGAGTCAGATGTTAACATGATAACCTAGAGCTCAGTCAGATGTTAACCTAGAGCTCAGGGTCAGATGTTAACATGATAACCCAGAGCTCAGGGTCAGATGTTAACCTAGAGCTCAGGGTCAGATGTTAACATGATAACCTAGAGCTCAGGGTCAGATGTTAACCTAGAGCTCAGTCAGATGTTAACATGATAACCTAGAGCTCAGGGTCAGATGTTAACCTAGAGCACAGAGTCAGATGTTAACATGATAACCTAGAGCTCAGAGTCAGATGTTAACATGATAACCTAGAGCTGACAGAGTCATTGATGATAACCTAGAGCCGACAGAGTCATTGATGATAACCTAGAGCTCACAGAGTCATTGATGATAACCTAGAGCTCACAGAGTCATTGATGATAACCTATAGCTCACAGAGTCATTGATGATAACCTAGAGCTCACAGAGTCATTGATGATAACCTAGAGCTCACAGAGTCATTGATGATAACCTCAAAGTCATTGATGATAACACTCACAGAGTCATTGATGATAACCTCACAGAGTCATGATGATAACCTAGAGCTCACAGAGTCATTGATGATAACCTAGAGCTCACAGAGTCATTGATGATAACCTAGAGCTCACAGAGTCATTGATGATAACCTAGAGCTCACAGAGTCATTGATGATAACCTAGAGCTCACAGAGTCATTGATGATAACCTAGAGCTCACAGAGTCATTGATGATAACCTAGAGCTCACAGAGTCATTGATGATGTGCTGCTGCTGGGCTAGCTGTCTCTGCATGACCTTCCCTGGTCCTGGGGGTTTCTGCTGGGTGTTGGAGCCAGGGGCAGGGGGGCGTTGGTGGGTCTGGGCCTGGGTCTGGGCTGACATCCCCACGAGGCTGCCGTTGCTGGGCAGACGAGGCCCAGGAGGCATCTGGTTAGAGAGGAAAGCAGAGGGAAATAAGGTGATCTTTATTTCAACGTAAGTGCCTTGCTCAAGGGCACAACAGCAGGAGATAGCAGTACATGGGATCTGAAAACAGTTGCAAGATCAACTTCAATGTTTTAATTTACATGAATAATACCTTGATATGGGAGTATCTCTATTCAATGCATTGGTTCAGTAGCCCACTGGAGGTATTATCCAGTCAAAACAACACAATAACACAAATCTGCCACTAGAGGGCAAACCTCCATAACAAACCACAAGGTTCTGGTGTGAAAACGACACCACCTCTCTGTATGGAGGCTACGGCCACTCCCCCTGAAGCAGCAACACAACAGACTTGGAGAGAGGTTCCTTTGGGAGGGGGCGAGACAGGGGAGAAAGGTTTCTTTCAAGAGGGAGCGGTTCTTTTTCAGGGAGAGAGAGGCTTCTTTTAGGGGGGGACGGACGGACTAGTCTTCCTCAAGGCAAAGCTGTTCCCTTGACAAATGGTTCTGACGAGGATGGAAATAATACCCGAGACGGCGGGAACTGAACTGTGTGCCGACGAGAGAGGTTCAGTATCTCCCCTCCCGACTACTGCTGCTTACCTCCCACGAACAACCTCCTTTTACCCAAAACACTAGGATCAGTTCCTCCCTGTCCATGTAATCTTATTAATTATTATCTAAAAGCCTAAACTGAATCTAGATCGGTACCATAACTACAGTCTACCTCCCTATATTTAACATTTAACATTTAAGTCATTTAGCAGACGCTCTTATCCAGAGCGACTTAACAAAGCATTGATTGTCTGCTTCCCAATGCACTGATCCCCGATCAGTTCTTATCCCCTGTCACCGTGGATACCTTGTACGTTCCAATCCCTCAGCTGATCTAGGATCAGTTTGGTTTCCCCTTGGCTGTAGTATCTCAGAATCTCCCAGGTTCCTTATTCATTATGATCCAAAAAAGTGGAATGGATCCTTGATCTGCATTCCTAAAGGCTGGAATATAAAGTGGAATGGATCCTCGATCAGCACTCCTAAAGGCTGGAATATAAAGTGGAATGGATCCTCGATCAGCACTCCTAAAGGCTGGAATATAAAGTGGAATGGATCCTCGATCAGCACTCCTAAAGGCTGGAATATAAAGTGGAATGGATCCTCGATCAGCACTCCTAAAGGCTGGAATATAAAGTGGAATGGATCCTCGATCTGCACTCCTAAAGGCTGGAATATAAAGTGGAATGGATCCTCGATCAGCACTCTAAAGGCTGGAATATAAAGTGGAATGGATCCTCGATCAAAGCTGGAATATAAAGTGGAATGGATCTCGATCTAAAGGCTGGAATATAAAGTGGAATGGATCCTCAGCACTCCCCTAAAGATCTGCACTCCTAAAGGCTGGAATATAAAGTGGAATGGATCCTCGATCAGCACTCCTAAAGGCTGGAATATAAAGTGGAATGGATCCTCGATCCTAAAGGCTGGAATATAAAGTGGAATGGATCCTCGATCAGCACTCCTAAAGGCTGGAATATAAAGTGGAATGGATCCTCGATCAGCACTCCTAAAGGCTGGAATATAAAGTGGAATGGATCCTCGATCCTAAAGGCTGGAATATAAAACTCCATCACTTCCCCCATGTAGGTTGTGTTGTTGTGTTTTCTTGTTGTGTTATGTTTTGCTTGTTGTGGTGTGTTGTTGTTGTGGTGTGTTGTGTTGTTGTTGTGGTGGTGTGTTGTTGTGGTGTGTTGTGGTGTTGTTGTTGTGGTGGTGTGTTGTTGTGTTTGTTGTGTGTTGTTGTTGTTGTGTGTTGTGTTGTTGTGTGTGTTGTGGTGTGTGTGTTGTTGTGTGTGTTGTGTGTTGTGGTGTGTTGTTGTGGTGTGTTGTGGTGTGTTGTTTGTGGTGTGTTGTTGTGTGTGTTGTGTTGTTGTGGTGTGTTGTTGTGGTGTGTTGTGGTGTTGTTGTTGTTGTGGTGTGTTGTTGTGGTGTGTTGTTGTGGTGTGTTGTGGTGTGTTGTGGTGTGTTGTTGTTGTGTTGTGGTGTGTTGTTGTTGTGGTGTGTTGTGGTGTGTTGTGGTGGTGTGTGTTGTGTGTGTTGTGTGTGTTGTTGTGGTGTGTTTGTTGTGGTGTTTGTGGTGTGTTGTGTGTGTTGTGTTGTTGTGTGTGTTGTGTGTTGTGGTGTGTTGTGGTGGTGTGTTGTGGTGTGTTGTGGTGTGTTGTGGTGTGTTGTTGTGGTGTGTTGTTGTGGTGTGTTGTGGTGTGTTGTTGTGGTGTGTTGTGGTGTGTTGTTGTGGTGTGTTGTTGTGGTGTGTTGTGGTGTGTTTTGCTGTTGTGGTGTGTTGTTGTTGTGGTGTGTTGTGTTGTTGTTGTGGTGGTGTGTTGTGGTGTGTTGTTGTGGTGGTGTGTTGTGGTGGTGTGTTGTTGTGGTGTGTTGTTGTTGTTGTTGTGGTGGTGTGTTGTGTTGTGGTGGTGTGTTGTTGTGGTGTGTTGTTGTTGTTGTGGTGGTGTGTTGTGTTGTTGTGGTGTTTGTTATGGTGTGTTGTTGTTGTTGTGGTGTGTTGTTGTTGTTATTGTGGTGTGTTGTGTTGTTGTGGTGTGTTGTTGTTGTTGTGGTGTGTTGTTGTTGTTATTGTGGTGTGTTGTGGTGTATTGTGTTGTTGTTGTTGTTGTGGTGTGTTATTGTTGTGGTGTGTTGTGGTGTATTGTGTTGTATGTTGTTGTGGTGGTGTGTTGTTGTGGTGTGTTGTTGTTGTGGTGGTGTGTTGTGGTGGTGTGTTGTTGTGGTGTGTTGTTGTGGTGTGTTGTTGTGGTGTGTTGTGGTGTGTTGTGGTGGTGTGTTGTTGTGGTGTGTTGTTGTGGTGGTGGTGTGTTGTGGTGGTGTGTTGTTGTGGTGTGTTGTGGTGTGTTGTGGTGGTGTGTTGTTGTGGTGTGTTGTTGTGGTGTGTTGTGGTGTGTTGTGGTGGTGTGTTGTTGTGTTGTTGTTGTTGTGTGGTATGTTGTTGTGGTGTGTTGTTGTTGTTGTGTGGTATGTTGTTGTTGTTGTGCCCATGTCTGCTACCTGGTGCACATTAGGCTGAGAGCCTTAGCAGGCCTGTTAATAGTTATAAAGGAGCTGTTAATTTCTTCTTCTATTGGAGGTGGAGTGTAAACTACAGACAGACTTCAATCTTTATTTGGTTCCTCCAAGTTGGTTTCCTACTTTCTTCAGTACCGTGCAGCCTGTATCTTCTGGCAGTATTGAGTACCTTGTCTTCTGGCAGTATTGAGTACCTTGTCTTCAGGCAGTATTGAGTACCTTGTCTTCTGGCAGTATTGAGTACCGTGCAGCCTGCATCTTCTGGCAGTATTGAGTAACTTGTCTTCTGGCAGTATTGAGTACCTTGTCTTCTGGCAGTATTGAGTACCTTGCCTTCTGGCAGTATTGAGTACCTTGCCTTCTGGCAGTATTGAGTACCTTGTCTTCTGGCAGTATTGAGTACCTTGTCTTCAGGCAGTATTGAGTAGCTTGTCTTCAGGCAGTATTGAGTACCTTGTCTTCAGGCAGTATTGAGTACCTTGTCTTCTGGCAGTATTGAGTACCTTGTCTTCTGGCAGTATTGAGTACCGTGCAGCCTGCATCTTCTGGCAGTATTGAGTAACTTGCCTTCAGGCAGTATTGAGTACCTTGTCTTCTGGCAGTATTGAGTACCTTGTCTTCAGGCAGTATTGAGTACCTGGCCTTCTGGCAGTATTGAGTACCTCAGCTTCAGCCCAGTATTGAGTACCTCAGCTTCAGCCCAGTATTGAGTACCTTGTCTTCAGGCAGTATTGAGTACCTTGCAGCATGTGTCTTCAGGCAGTATTGAGTACCTCATCTTCAGCCCAGTATTGAGTACCTTGTCTTCAGGCAGTATTGAGTACCTTGTCTTTAGGCAGTATTGAATACCGTGCAGCCTGTATCTTCTGGCAGTATTGAGTACCTTGTCTTCTGGCAGTATTGAGTACCTTGTCTTCTGGCAGTATTGAGTACCTTGTCTTCTGGCAGTATTGAGTACCTTGCCTTCTGGCAGTATTGAGTACCTTGCCTTCTGGCAGTATTGAGTACCTTGTCTTCTGGCAGTATTGAGTACCGTGCAGCCTGCATCTTCTGGCAGTATTGAGTACCTTGTCTACTGGCAGTATTGAGTACCTTGCCTTCATGCAGTATTGAGTATCTTGTCTTTAGGCAGTATTGTGTACCGTGCAGCATGTGTCTTCAGGCAGTACTGAGTACCTTGTCTTTAGGCAGTATTGAGTACCGTGCAGCATGTGTCTTCAGGCAGTATTGAGTACCTTGTCTTCATGCAGTATTCAATAATATTTTGTTTTTTAAATAGGTTTTTCACTGGTAATTTACTTATAGAATTAGAAATAATAGTACCAACAGTTTGTTTTTGATCAACCTGCTTAACTTGTGAATTAATGTGAATTAGATTGAAATATTTACATAAACTGCCTTTCAGAAAGTATTCAGCCCACTGAAATCCTCAGCAATCTACACACAATACCCCATAATGACATCACAATACCCCATAATGACATCACAATACCCCATAATGACATCACAATACCCCATAATGACATCACAATACCCCATAATGACATCACAATACCCCATAATGACATCACAATACCCCATAATGACATCACAATACCCATAATGACATCACAATACCCCATAATGACATCACAATACCCCATAATGACATCACAATACCCCATAATGACATCACAATACCCCATAATGACAAAGCGAAAACAGGTTTTTATACATTTTGGAAAATGTATTACAAATAAAAATAAAAACAGAAATACCTCATTTACATAAGTATTCAGACCCTTTGCTATGAGCCTCGACATTGAGCTCAGTTGCATCCTGTTTCCATTGATCATCCTTGGTAAATTCAAATGATTGGACATGATTTGGAAAGGCACACACCTGTCTATATAAGGTCCCACAGTTGACAGTGCATCAGAGCAAAAACCAAGCCATGAGGTCGAAGGAATTGTCCGTAGAGCTCCGAGACAGGATTGTGTCGAGGCACAGATCTGGGGAAGGGTACCGAAACATTCCTGCAGCATTGAAGGTCCCCAAGAACAGTGGCCTCCATCATTCTTAAATGGAAGAAGTTTGGAACCACCAAGACTCTTCCTAGAGCTGGCCACCCAGCCAAACTGAGCAATCAGGGGAGAATGGTCTTTGTCAAAGTACTGCGTAAAGGGTCTGAATACTTATGAAAATGTCATATTTCCAAGTTTTTAAAAAATTAAAAAATTGAAAAAATTGATAAAAACCTGTTTTTGTTTTGTCATTATAAGTTATTGTGTGCAGATTGATGAGGGAGAAAAAATGATTTAATACATTTTAGAATAAGGCTGTAACGTAAAAAAATGACGAAAAATTCAAGGGGTCTGAATACTTCCCGAATGCACAGTATGTAAGTCAGAAGCCTAATGTTGTGCCCTTTTCCCTAATCCCTACCCTTAGGGCTCTGGTCAAAAGTCTCTATATAGTGTATTAGGGCACCATTTAGGACATAGTCAGAATCACTAAACAGGTTCCCATCTCTTTATGTGAATAAAGTACGTCGGGAAAAAGAGGCCTGATGGAAACAGATAATTTGTCGGTAAACTTTCCAAATGTCAAAAATACGCTAGAGAAGGTGGGATATTTTTGTGTCAGTAAAATGTATTACGCTTGAAACACTTTCCCGTACAAATATTGATATAATAACTATTATATCGAAGTCAACGTGGAGTCACATGATGACATGTTGTGTGGTCCTCCCACTGCGACTCGGGAAAGCATGCAGTTCATTAGGCTACACATGATATAAATGATGATGAACGTGAACGCGTGGTGAAAGGGGACTACAGAGACAATAACCAGAAGACAAACACTCACTGTAGAGAAAAGAAGTGGATGTCAATGTCTGGGACAGACTGCCTCTGAGATGGACAAACAAAAGCCCGAGAGGAATAGCGAAGAGAAAGTGTATGTACTCAGTTCTCAGATTTCTCAATGATGTTGTACAAAAGAACAGATGGCAATAAAGTCACAGTCAGAGACAGAAAAAGAAGCAGAGAAGCTGTATCACTGATGTTGACATTTGGCCTAAATACAATGGCAACATAATCTAAATACTAATAAATACTACTAAAACATCATCTAAATACTACTAAAACATCATCTACATACTACTAAAACATCATCTAAATACTACTAAAACATCATCTAAATACTACTACATCATCATCTAAATACTACTACAACATCATCTAAATACTAATAAATACTACTAAAACATCATCTAAATACTAATAAAAACTACTACATCATCATCTAAATACTAATAAATACTACTACATCATCATCTAAATACTACTACAGCATCATCTAAATACTACTACATAATCATCTAAATACTACTACAACATCATCTAAATACTAATAAATACTACTACAACATCATCTAAATACTAATAAAAACTACCACATCATCATCTAAATACTAATAAATACTACTACATCATCATCTAAATACTACTACAACATCATCTAAATACTACTACATCATCATCTAAATACTACTACAACATCATCTAAATACTAATAAATACTACTACAACATCATCTAAATACTAATAAATACTACTACATCATCATCTAAATACTAATAAATACTACTACAACATCATCTAAATACTACTACAACATCATCTAAATACTAATAAATACTACTACAACATCATCTAAATACTACTACAACATCATCTAAATACTACTACATCATCATCTAAATACTACTACATCATCATCTAAATACTACTACATCATCATCTAAATACTACTATAACATCATCTAAATACTACTACAACATCATCTAAATACTAATAAATACTACTACATCATCATCTAAATACTACTACATCATCATCTAAATACTAATAAATACTACTACATCATCATCTAAATACTACTACATCATCATCTAAATACTAATAAATACTACTACATCATCATCTAAATACTAATAAATACTACTACATCATCATCTAAATACTAATAAATACTACTACATCATCATCTAAATACTACTACATCATCATCTAAATACTAATAAATACTACTACATCATCATCTAAATACTAATAAATACTACTACATCATCATCTAAATACTACTACATCATCATCTAAATACTACTAAATACTACTACAACATCATCTAAATACTACTACATCATCATCTAAATACTACTACATCATCATCTAAATACTACTAAATACTACTACATCATCATCTAAATACTACTAAATACTACTACATCATCATCTAAATACTACTAAATACTACTACATCATCATCTAAATACTACTACATCATCATCTAAATACTAATAAATACTACTACATCATCATCTAAATACTACTACAGCATCATCTAAATACTACTACATAATCATCTAAATACTACTACAACATCATCTAAATACTACTACATCATCATCTAAATACTACTACAACATCATCTAAATACTAATAAATACTACTACAACATCATCTAAATACTAATAAATACTACTACATCATCATCTAAATACTAATAAATACTACTACAACATCATCTAAATACTACTACAACATCATCTAAATACTAATAAATACTACTACAACATCATCTAAATACTACTACAACATCATCTAAATACTACTACATCATCATCTAAATACTACTACATCATCATCTAAATACTACTACATCATCATCTAAATACTACTATAACATCATCTAAATACTACTACAACATCATCTAAATACTAATAAATACTACTACATCATCATCTAAATACTACTACATCATCATCTAAATACTAATAAATACTACTACATCATCATCTAAATACTACTACATCATCATCTAAATACTAATAAATACTACTACATCATCATCTAAATACTAATAAATACTACTACATCATCATCTAAATACTACTACATCATCATCTAAATACTACTACATCATCATCTAAATACTACTAAAACATCATCTAAATACTAATAAATACTACTACATCATCATCTAAATACTACTACATCATCATCTAAATACTACTACAACATCATCTAAATACTAATAAATAATACTACAACATCATCTAAATACTACTACAACATCATCTAAATACTACTACATCATCATCTAAATACTACTACATCATCATCTAAATACTACTACATCATCATCTAAATACTACTATAACATCATCTAAATACTACTACAACATCATCTAAATACTAATAAATACTACTACATCATCATCTAAATACTACTACATCATCATCTAAATACTAATAAATACTACTACATCATCATCTAAATACTACTACATCATCATCTAAATACTAATAAATACTACTACATCATCATCTAAATACTAATAAATACTACTACATCATCATCTAAATACTAATAAATACTACTACATCATCATCTAAATACTACTACATCATCATCTAAATACTAATAAATACTACTACATCATCATCTAAATACTAATAAATACTACTACATCATCATCTAAATACTACTACATCATCATCTAAATACTACTACATCATCATCTAAATACTACTAAAACATCATCTAAATACTAATAAATACTACTACATCATCATCTAAATACTACTACATCATCATCTAAATACTACTAAATACTACTACAACATCATCTAAATACTACTACATCATCATCTAAATACTACTACATCATCATCTAAATACTACTAAATACTACTACATCATCATCTAAATACTACTAAATACTACTACATCATCATCTAAATACTACTAAATACTACTACATCATCATCTAAATACTACTACATCATCATCTAAATACTACTAAATACTACTACAACATCATCTAAATACTACTACAGCATCATCTAAATACTACTACATAATCATCTAAATACTACTACAACATCATCTAAATACTAATAAATACTACTACAACATCATCTAAATACTAATAAAAACTACTACATCATCATCTAAATACTAATAAATACTACTACAACATCATCTAAATACTACTACATCATCATCTAAATACTACTACAACATCATCTAAATACTACTACAACATCATCTAAATACTACTACATCATCGTCTAAATACTACTACAACATCATCTAAATACTACTACATCATCATCTAAATACTACTACATCATCATCTAAATACTACTACATCATCATCTAAATACTACTATAACATCATCTAAATACTACTACAACATCATCTAAATACTAATAAATACTACTACAACATCATCTAAATACTACTACAACATCATCTAAATACTACTACATCATCATCTAAATACTACTACATCATCATCTAAATACTACTACATCATCATCTAAATACTACTATAACATCATCTAAATACTACTACAACATCATCTAAATACTAATAAATACTACTACATCATCATCTAAATACTACTACATCATCATCTAAATACTAATAAATACTACTACATCATCATCTAAATACTACTACATCATCATCTAAATACTAATAAATACTACTACATCATCATCTAAATACTAATAAATACTACTACATCATCATCTAAATACTACTACATCATCATCTAAATACTACTACATCATCATCTAAATACTACTAAAACATCATCTAAATACTAATAAATACTACTACATCATCATCTAAATACTACTACATCATCATCTAAATACTACTAAAACATAATCTAAATACTAATAAATACTACTACATCATCATCTAAATACTACTACAACATCATCTAAATACTACTACAACATCATCTAAATACTACTACATCATCATCTAAATACTACTACATCATCATCTAAATACTACTAAATACTACTACATCATCATCTAAATACTACTAAATACTACTACATCATCATCTAAATACTACTACATCATCATCTAAATACTAATAAATACTACTACAACATCATCTAAATACTACTAAAACATCATCTAAATACTACTACAACTGCATCTAAATACTACTACAACATCATCTAAATACTAATAAATACTACTACAACATCATCTAAATACTAATAAATACTACTACATCATCATCTAAATACTAATAAATACTACTACATCATCATCTAAATACTACTACAACATCATCTAAATACTACTACAACATCATCTAAATACTACTACATCATCATCTAAATACTACTACAACATCATCTAAATACTAATAAATACTACTACAACATCATGTAAATACTACTACAACATCATCTAAATACTAATAAATACTACTACACCATCTAAATACTACTACACCATCTAAATACTACTACATCATCTAAATACTACTACATCATCTAATTACTAATAAATACTACTTCAACATCATCTATATACATCTAAATACTACTACAACAGCATCTAAATAATCTAAATACTACTACATCATCATATATATACATCTAAATACTAATAAATACTACTACAACATCATCTAAATACTACTACATAATCTAAATAATCTAAATACTACTACAACATCTAAATACTACTACAACATCTAAATACTACTACATCATCTAAATACTACTACATCATCTAAATACTACTACAACATCATCTAAATACTACTACAGCATCTAAATACTACTACAACATCATCTAAATACTACAACATCATCTAAATACTACTACAACATCATCTAAATACTTTCAACATCATCTAAATACTACAACATCATCTAAATACTACTACTACATCATCTAAATACTACTACAACATCATCTAAATACTACTACAGCATCTAAATACTACTACAACATCATGTAAATACTACTACATAATCTAAATACTACTACACCATCGTCTAAATCCTCTAAATACTTTCTCCCTCCCTCTCTCGGTCTCTCCATTTTCTCTCTCTCAATTCAATTATTGACATGTTTTTTTATTTCACCTTTATTTAACCAGGTAGGTCATTTGAGAACAAGTTCTCATTTACAACTGCGACAAGATAAAGCAAAGCAGTGTGAATTGTGAAACAGTGAATTATAAGTGAAATAATCTGTCTGTACACAGTTGTTTGGAAAATGACTTGTGTCCTGCACAAAGTAGATGTCCTAACCGACTTGCCATAACTAATTTGTTAACAAAAAATGTGTGGTGGTTGAAAAAACGAGTTATAATGACTCCAAACTAAGTGTATGTAAACTTCCGACTTCAACTGTCGGTCTATAACAGTTTGGGTCTAGAGTGTTTTGAAGAGGGGGATGTCCGCGGCAGCTTTCCAATCTTTGGGGATCTCAGACGATATGAAAGAGATGTTGAACAGGCTAGTAATAGGGGGTTGCAACAATTTCGACTGATAATTTTAGAAAGAGAGGGTCCAGATTGTCTTAGCCCGGCTGATTTGTAGGGATCCAGATCTTGCAGCTCTTTCAGAACATCAGCTGTCTGGATTTGGGTGAAGGAGAAGCGGGGTGACTTGGGCCTGTTTCTGCAGGGGGTGCAGAGCTGTTAACCGGGGTAGGAGTAGCCAGGTGGAAAGCATGGCCAGACGTAGAAAAATGCTAATTGGAATGATCGATTATCGTAGATTTATCGGTGACTTATCCTAGCCTCAGTGCAGTGGGCAGCTGGGAGGAGGTGCTCTTATTCTCCATGGACTTTAGTGTCCCAGAACTTTTTGGAATTAAGTGCTACAGGATGCAAATTTCTGTTTGAAAAAGCTAGCCTTGGCTAGCTTTTTCCTAACTGACTGTCTATATTGGTTCCTGACTTCCCTGAAAAGTTGCATATCATGGGGGCTATTCGATGGTAATGCAGAACGCCACAGGATGTTTTTGTGCTGGTCGAGGGCAGTCAAGTCTGGGGTGAATCAAGGGCTATATCTGTTCTTAGTTCTGCATATTTTGAACGGAGCATGCTTATTTAAGATGGTGAGGAAATGACTTTTAAAGAGCAACCAGGCATCCTCTACTGACGGGATGAGGTCAATATCCTTCCAGGATACCCGGGCCAGGTCGATTAGAAAGGCCTGCTCGCTGAAGTGTTTTAGGGAGCGTTTGACAGTGATGAGGGGTGGTCGTTTTACTGCAGACCCATTATGGACACAGGCAATGAGGCAGTGATCGCTGAGATCCTGGTTGAAAACCAGTTGTATTTAGTTGGTCAGGATGATATCTACATGTAAAGTAAAAGTTACATTGTCAAAGTAAACATATATCAACGATGGTCAAAGACAGGAATATAGACCGTTTGTAATTCAGTCTCTCTCTCCCCTACTCCGTTTTCTCTCAACACACATGCTAGAGGCAGAGGAAACTTCAAACAGCAGTCTGAGGAGAGAGAGAGAAAGGAAGCAACGAGTCCCTCAACTCTCTGTGGTTCACTGCTTCCAATTACCAGGCACCGTGAGAAGTTATGACCACCTCACACACACACAGAATGTTTTCAAATGATCTCGGAAAGGAGGCTGGCCGCGTGCGGTGCAGAAAGCCGACCCCAGTCTTTGTAGGAAGAACAACCTAGTAAGGAGTGTTTTGTTAGCATGTACATCTGAGTAGTCCTCTGTTAGTCATCCTGACATGTCATTAAGCTGTATTCCATTCCTCTCCTCTCTTTCTCTCCTCCCATTCTTCACAAGCTAAATGAATAACACCACGTGGCTCCAGTCTGGCTCTCTCTGGCCATCGGAAGGAGAGGGAGAAGGAGTGATGATCTATAGTCTTCTGTACTGCACTGCTGCGGGGCTCAGCGGCGCTAAGCTAGACAGATCAGAGGTAGGCTAAAATAGACAGATCAGAGGTAGGCTAAAATAGACAGATCAGAGGTAGGCTAAAATAGACAGAGCAGAGGTAGGCTAAAATAGACAGAGCAGAGGTAGGGTAAAATAGACAGATCAGGGGTAGGCTAAAATAGACAGATCAGGGGTAGGCTAAAATAGACAGAGCAGGGGTAGGCTAAAATAGACAGATCAGGGGTAGGCTAAAATAGACAGAGCAGGGGTAGGCTAAAATAGACAGATCAGGGGTAGGCTAAAATAGACAGATCAGAGGTAGGCTAAAATAGACAGATCAGCGGCGCTAAGCTAGACAGATCAGAGGTAGGCTAAAATAGACAGATCAGAGGTAGGCTAAAATAGACAGATCAGCGGTAGGCTAAAATAGACAGATCAGAGGTAGGCTAAAATAGACAGATCAGCGGCGCTAAGCTAGACAGATCAGAGGTAGGCTAAAATAGACAGATCAGCGGTAGGCTAAAATAGACAGATCAGGGGTAGGCTAAAATAGACAGATCAGCGGTAGGCTAAAATAGACAGATCAGGGGTAGGCTAAAATAGACAGAGCAGGGGTAGGCTAAAATAGACAGATCAGGGGTAGGCTAAAATAGACGGATCAGGGGTAGGCTAAAATAGACAGATCAGGGGTAGGCTAAAATAGACAGAGCAGGGGTAGGCTAAAATAGACAGATCAGCGGTAGGCTAAAATAGACAGATCAGGGGTAGGCTAAAATAGACAGATCAGAGGTAGGCTAAAATAGACAGATCAGGGGTAGGCTAAAATAGACAGATCAGAGGTAGGCTAAAATAGACAGATCAGCGGTAGGCTAAAATAGACAGATCAGGGGTAGGCTAAAATAGACAGATCAGCGGCGCTAAGCTAGACAGATCAGAGGTAGGCTAAAATAGACGGATCAGGGGTAGGTTAAAATAGACAGATCAGAGGTAGGTTAAAATAGACAGATCAGAGGTAGGTTAAAATAGACGGATCAGGGGTAGGTTAAAATAGACAGATCAGAGGTAGGCTAAAATAGACAGATCAGGGGTAGGCTAAAATAGACAGAGCAGGGGTAGGCTAAAATAGACATATCAGGGGTAGGCTAAAATAGACAGATCAGGGGTAGGCTAAAATAGACAGATCAGGGGTAGGTTAAAATAGACAGATCAGGGGTAGGTTAAGCTAGTCAGATCAGGGTAGGCTAAGCTAGACTAGGCTAAACTAGACAGATCAGGGACAGGCTAAGGTAGACTAGTTTAACTACACAGATCAGAGGTAAGCTAAACTAGACAGATCAGGGGTAGGTTAAGCTAAACTAGGCTAAACTAGACAGATCAGGGACAGGCTAAGGTAGACTAGTTTAACTACACAGATCAGAGGTAAGCTAAACTAGACAGATCAGGGGTAGGTTAAGCTTGTCAGATCAGGGTAGGCTAAGCTAAACAAAAGAGGGGTAGGCTAAAACTAGATTAGGATAAAATAGACAGATCAGGGGTAGACTAAACGAGACTAGGCTAAACTAGACCGACCAGGGGTAAACTAGACTAAGCTAGACAGATCAGGGGTAGTCTAAACTAGACAGATCAGGGGTAGTCTAAACTAGACAGATCAGTGGTAGTCTAAACTAGACAGATCAGTGGTAGTCTAAACTAGACAAGACTCTCTCTTTCTCTCCCTGTCAGCCCCTACCCAGCCCTTGCCCCAGCCCCTACCCCAGCCCCTACCCCAGCCCTTGCCCCAGCCCCTACCCCAGCCCTTGCCCCAGCCCCTACCCCAGCCCCTACCCCAGCCCTTGCCCCAGCCCCTACCCCAGCCCCTACCCCAGCCCTTGCCCCAGCCCCTACCCCAGCCCTTGCCTCTCTCAGCATCTCTCTCAGAGCACTGCTTCCTCCCAGGCAGCCTGCAGTCAGAACTCTGGTCCCGGGGGACGGCCTTGGCATCTGTACTTGGCTGCTGATCCCTTTCCCAGGAAACAAACACTCCCTTCACACAGCCTGTCTCTCTGTCTCTGGTTAGACCACTCCCTTCACACAGCCTGTCTCTCTGTCTCTGGTTAGACCACTCCCTTCACACAGCCTGTCTCTGGTTAGACCACTCCCTTCACACAGCCTGTCTCTCTGTCTCTGGTTAGACCACTCCCTTCACACAGCCTGTCTCTCTGTCTCTGGTTAGACCACTCCCTTCACACAGCCTGTCTCTGGTTAGACCACTCCCTTCACACAGCCTGTCTCTCTGTCTCTGGTTAGACCACTCCCTTCACACAGCCTGTCTCTCTGTCTGGTTAGAACACTCCCTTCACACAGCCTGTCTCTCTGTCTGGTTAGAACACTCCCTTCACACAGCCTGTCTCTCTGTCTCTGGTTAGACCACTCCCTTCACACAGCCTGTCTCCCTGTCTCTGGTTAGACCACTCCCTTCACACAGCCTGTCTCTCTGTCTCTGGTTAGACCACTCCCTTCACACAGCCTGTCTCTCTGTCTCTGGTTAGACCACTCCCTTCACATAGCCTGTCTCTCTGTCTCTGGTTAGACCACTCCCTTCACACAGCCTGTCTCTCTGTCTCTGCTTAGAACACTCCCTTCACACAGCCTGTCTCTCTGTCTCTGGTTAGACCACTCCCTTCACACAGCCTGTCTCTGGTTAGACCACTCCCTTCACACAGCCTGTCTCTCTGTCTGGTTAGAACACTCCCTTCACACAGCCTGTCTCTCTGTCTCTGGTTAGACCACTCCCTTCACACAGCCTGTCTCTGGTTAGACCACTCCCTTCACACAGCCTGTCTCTGGTTAGACCACTCCCTTCAAACAGCCTGTCTCTCTGTCTCTGGTTAGACCACTCCCTTCACACAGCCTGTCTCTCTGTCTCTGGTTAGACCACTCCCTTCACACAGCCTGTCTCTCTGTCTGGTTAGAACACTCCCTTCACACAGCCTGTCTCTCTGTCTCTGGTTAGACCACTCCCTTCACACAGCCTGTCTCTGGTTAGACCACTCCCTTCACACAGCCTGTCTCTGGTTAGAACACTCCCTTCACACAGCCTGTCTCTCTGTCTCTGGTTAGACCACTCCCTTCACACAGCCTGTCTCTCTGTCTCTGGTTAGACCACTCCCTTCACACAGCCTGTCTCTGGTTAGACCACTCCCTTCACACAGCCTGTCTCTCTGTCTGGTTAGAACACTCCCTTCACACAGCCTGTCTCTCTGTCTCTGGTTAGACCACTCCCTTCACACAGCCTGTCTCTGGTTAGAACACTCCCTTCACACAGCCTGTCTCTCTGTCTCTGGTTAGAACACTCCCTTCACACAGCCTGTCTCTCTGTCTCTGGTTAGAACACTCCCTTCACACAGCCTGTCTCTCTGTCTCTGGTTAGACCACTCCCTTCACACAGCCTGTCTCTGGTTAGACCACTCCCTTCAAACAGCCTGTCTCTCTGTCTCTGGTTCGACCACTCCCTTCACACAGCCTGTCTCCCTGTCTGGTTAGACCACTCCCTTCACATAGCCTGTCTCTCTGTCTCTGGTTAGACCACTCCCTTCACACAGCCTGTCTCTCTGTCTCTGGTTAGACCACTCCCTTCACACAGCCTGTCTCTCTGTCTCTGGTTAGACCACTCCCTTCACACAGCCTGTCTCTCTGTCTCTGGTTAGACCACTCCCTTCACACAGCCTGTCTCTCTGTCTCTGGTTAGACCACTCCCTTCACACAGCCTGTCTCTCTGTCTCTGGTTAGACCACTCCCTTCACACAGCCTGTCTCTCTGTCTCTGGTTAGACCACTCCCTTCACATAGCCTGTCTCTCTGTCTCTGGTTAGAACACTCCCTTCACACAGCCTGTCTCTCTGTCTCTGGTTAGACCACTCCCTTCACACAGCCTGTCTCTGGTTAGACCACTCCCTTCACACAGCCTGTCTCTCTGTCTGGTTAGACCACTCCCTTCACACAGCCTGTCTCTGTCTCTGGTTATAACACTCCCTTCACACTTTGACTTTGGCGATGTCATTTACAAAATAGCCTCCAATACCCTACTCAACAAATTGGATGCAGTCTATCACAGTGCCATCCGTTTTGTCACCAAAGCCCCGTATACTACCCACCATTGCGACCTGTACGCTTTCGTTGGCTGGCCCTCGCTTCATACTCGTCGGCAAACCCACTGGCTCCATGTCATCTACAAGACCCTGCTAGGTAAAGTCCCCCCTTATCTCAGCTCGCTGGTCACCATAGCATCTCCCACCTGTAGCACACGCTCCAGCAGGTATATCTCTCTAGTCACCCCCAAAACCAATTCTTTCTTTGGCCGCCTCTCCTTCCAGTTCTCTGCTGCCAATGACTGGAACGAACTACAAAAATCTCTGAAACTGGAAACACTTATCTCCCTCACTAGCTTTAAGCACCAACTGTTAGAGCAGCTCACAGATTACTGCACCTGTACATAGCCCACCTATAATTTGGCCCAAACAACTACCTCTTTCCCTACTGTATTTAATAAATGTATTTATTTTGCTCCTTTGCACCCCATTATTTGTATTTCTACTTTGCACTAATCACACAGCCTGTCTCTGGTTAGACCACTCCCTTCACACAGCCTGTCTCTGGTTAGACCACTCCCTTCACACAGCCTGTCTCTGGTTAGACCACTCCCTTCACACAGCCTGTCTCTCTGTCTCTGGTTAGACCACTCCCTTCACACAGCCTGTCTCTCTGTCTCTGGTTAGAACACTCCCTTCACACAGCCTGTCTCTCTGTCTCTGGTTAGACCACTCCCTTCACACAGCCTGTCTCTCTGTCTCTGGTTAGACCACTCCCTTCACACAGCCTGTCTCTCTGTCTCTGGTTAGACCACTCCCTTCACACAGCCTGTCTCTGGTTAGACCACTCCCTTCACACAGCCTGTCTCTGGTTAGACCACTCCCTTCACACAGCCTGTCTCTCTGTCTCTGGTTAGACCACTCCCTTCACACAGCCTGTCTCTCTGTCTCTGGTTAGACCACTCCCTTCACACAGCCTGTCTCTCTGTCTCTGGTTAGACCACTCCCTTCACACAGCCTGTCTCTCTGTCTCTGGTTAGACCACTCCCTTCACACAGCCTGTCTCTGGTTAGACCACTCCCTTCACACAGCCTGTATCTCTGTCTCTGGTTAGACCACTCCCTTCACACAGCCTGTCTCTGGTTAGACCACTCCCTTCACACAGCCTGTCTCTCTGTCTGGTTAGACCACTCCCTTCACACAGCCTGTCTCTGGTTAGACCACTCCCTTCACACAGCCTGTCTCCCTGTCTGGTTAGACCACTCCCTTCACATAGCCTGTCTCTCTGTCTCTGGTTAGACCACTCCCTTCACACAGCCTGTCTCTCTGTCTCTGGTTAGACCACTCCCTTCACACAGCCTGTCTCTGGTTAGACCACTCCCTTCACACAGCCTGTCTCTCTGTCTGGTTAGAACACTCCCTTCACACAGCCTGTCTCTGGTTAGACCACTCCCTTCACACAGCCTGTCTCTCTGTCTGGTTAGACCACTCCCTTCACACAGCCTGTCTCTGGTTAGACCACTCCCTTCACACAGCCTGTCTCTGGTTAGACCACTCCCTTCACACAGCCTGTCTCTCTGTCTGGTTAGACCACTCCCTTCACACAGCCTGTCTCTGGTTAGACCACTCCCTTCACACAGCCTGTCTCTGGTTAGACCACTCCCTTCACACAGCCTGTCTCTCTGTCTCTGGTTAGACCACTCCCTTCACACAGCCTGTCTCTCTGTCTCTGGTTAGACCACTCCCTTCACACAGCCTGTCTCTCTGTCTCTGGTTAGAACACTCCCTTCACACAGCCTGTCTCTGGTTAGACCACTCCCTTCACACAGCCTGTCTCTGGTTAGACCACTCCCTTCACACAGCCTGTCTCTCTGTCTGGTTAGACCACTCCCTTCACACAGCCTGTCTCTCTGTCTCTGGTTAGAACACTCCTTCACACAGCCTGTCTCTGGTTAGACCACTCCCTTCACACAGCCTGTCTCTGGTTAGACCACTCCCTTCACACAGCCTGTCTCTCTGTCTCTGGTTAGACCACTCCCTTCACACAGCCTGTCTCTCTGTCTCTGGTTAGAACACTCCCTTCACACAGCCTGTCTCTCTGTCTCTGGTTAGACCACTCCCTTCACACAGCCTGTCTCTGGTTAGACCACTCCCTTCAAACAGCCTGTCTCTCTGTCTCTGGTTAGACCACTCCCTTCACACAGCCTGTCTCTCTGTCTCTGGTTAGACCACTCCTTCACACAGCCTGGCTCTCTGTCTCTGGTTAGACCACTCCTTCACATAGCCTGTCTCCCTGTCTCTGGTTAGACCACTCCCTTCACACAGCCTGTCTCTCTGTCTCTGGTTAGACCACTCCCTTCACACAGCCTGTCTCTGGTTAGACCACTCCCTTCACACAGCCTGTCTCTGGTTAGAACACTCCTTCACACAGCCTGTCTCTCTGTCTCTGGTTAGAACACTCCCTTCACACAGCCTGTCTCTCGGTCTCTGATTAGACCACTCCCTTCACACAGCCTGTCTCTCTGTCTCTGGTTAGACCACTCCCTTCACACAGCCTGTCTCTCTGTCTCTGGTTAGACCACTCCCTTCACACAGCCTGTCTCTCTGTCTCTGGTTAGACCACTCCCTTCACACAGCCTGTCTCTGGTTAGACCACTCCCTTCACACAGCCTGTCTCTCTGTCTGGTTAGACCACTCCCTTCACACAGCCTGTCTCTGGTTAGACCACTCCCTTCACACAGCCTGTCTCTGGTTAGACCACTCCCTTCACACAGCCTGTCTCTCTGTCTCTGGTTAGAACACTCCCTTCACACAGCCTGTCTCTCTGTCTCTGGTTAGACCACTCCCTTCACACAGCCTGTCTCTCTGTCTCTGGTTAGACCACTCCCTTCACACAGCCTGTCTCTCTGTCTCTGGTTAGACCACTCCCTTCACACAGCCTGTCTCTGGTTAGACCACTCCCTTCACACAGCCTGTCTCTGGTTAGACCACTCCCTTCACACAGCCTGTCTCTCTGTCTCTGGTTAGACCACTCCCTTCACACAGCCTGTCTCTCTGTCTCTGGTTAGACCACTCCCTTCACACAGCCTGTCTCTCTGTCTCTGGTTAGACCACTCCCTTCACACAGCCTGTCTCTCTGTCTCTGGTTAGACCACTCCCTTCACACAGCCTGTCTCTCTGTCTCTGGTTAGACCACTCCCTTCACACAGCCTGTCTCTGGTTAGACCACTCCCTTCACACAGCCTGTATCTCTGTCTCTGGTTAGACCACTCCCTTCACACAGCCTGTCTCTGGTTAGACCACTCCCTTCACACAGCCTGTCTCTCTGTCTGGTTAGACCACTCCCTTCACACAGCCTGTCTCTGGTTAGACCACTCCCTTCACACAGCCTGTCTCCCTGTCTGGTTAGACCACTCCCTTCACATAGCCTGTCTCTCTGTCTCTGGTTAGACCACTCCCTTCACATAGCCTGTCTCTCTGTCTCTGGTTAGACCACTCCCTTCACACAGCCTGTCTCTGGTTAGACCACTCCCTTCACACAGCCTGTCTCTCTGTCTGGTTAGAACACTCCCTTCACACAGCCTGTCTCTGGTTAGACCACTCCCTTCACACAGCCTGTCTCTCTGTCTGGTTAGACCACTCCCTTCACACAGCCTGTCTCTGGTTAGACCACTCCCTTCACACAGCCTGTCTCTGGTTAGACCACTCCCTTCACACAGCCTGTCTCTCTGTCTGGTTAGACCACTCCCTTCACACAGCCTGTCTCTGGTTAGACCACTCCCTTCACACAGCCTGTCTCTGGTTAGACCACTCCCTTCACACAGCCTGTCTCTCTGTCTCTGGTTAGACCACTCCCTTCACACAGCCTGTCTCTCTGTCTCTGGTTAGACCACTCCCTTCACACAGCCTGTCTCTCTGTCTCTGGTTAGAACACTCCCTTCACACAGCCTGTCTCTGGTTAGACCACTCCCTTCACACAGCCTGTCTCTGGTTAGACCACTCCCTTCACACAGCCTGTCTCTCTGTCTGGTTAGACCACTCCCTTCACACAGCCTGTCTCTCTGTCTCTGGTTAGAACACTCCCTTCACACAGCCTGTCTCTGGTTAGACCACTCCCTTCACACAGCCTGTCTCTGGTTAGACCACTCCCTTCACACAGCCTGTCTCTCTGTCTCTGGTTAGACCACTCCCTTCACACAGCCTGTCTCTCTGTCTCTGGTTAGAACACTCCCTTCACACAGCCTGTCTCTCTGTCTCTGGTTAGACCACTCCCTTCACACAGCCTGTCTCTGGTTAGACCACTCCCTTCAAACAGCCTGTCTCTCTGTCTCTGGTTAGACCACTCCCTTCACACAGCCTGTCTCTCTGTCTCTGGTTAGACCACTCCCTTCACACAGCCTGGCTCTCTGTCTCTGGTTAGACCACTCCCTTCACATAGCCTGTCTCCCTGTCTCTGGTTAGACCACTCCCTTCACACAGCCTGTCTCTCTGTCTCTGGTTAGACCACTCCCTTCACACAGCCTGTCTCTGGTTAGACCACTCCCTTCACACAGCCTGTCTCTGGTTAGAACACTCCCTTCACACAGCCTGTCTCTCTGTCTCTGGTTAGAACACTCCCTTCACACAGCCTGTCTCTCGGTCTCTGATTAGACCACTCCCTTCACACAGCCTGTCTCTCTGTCTCTGGTTAGACCACTCCCTTCACACAGCCTGTCTCTCTGTCTCTGGTTAGACCACTCCCTTCACACAGCCTGTCTCTCTGTCTCTGGTTAGACCACTCCCTTCACACAGCCTGTCTCTGGTTAGACCACTCCCTTCACACAGCCTGTCTCTCTGTCTGGTTAGACCACTCCCTTCACACAGCCTGTCTCTGGTTAGACCACTCCCTTCACACAGCCTGTCTCTGGTTAGACCACTCCCTTCACACAGCCTGTCTCTCTGTCTCTGGTTAGACCACTCCCTTCACACAGCCTGTCTCTCTGTCTCTGGTTAGAACACTCCCTTCACACAGCCTGTCTCTGGTTAGACCACTCCCTTCACACAGCCCGTCTCTGGTTAGACCACTCCCTTCACACAGCCTGTCTCTCTGTCTCTGGTTAGACCACTCCCTTCACACAGCCTGTCTCTCTGTCTCTGGTTAGAACACTCCCTTCACACAGCCTGTCTCTGGTTTGACCACTCCCTTCACACAGCCTGTCTCTGGTTAGACCACTCCCTTCACACAGCCTGTCTCTCTGTCTGGTTAGACCACTCCCTTCACACAGCCTGTCTCTCTGTCTCTGGTTAGAACACTCCCTTCACACAGCCTGTCTCTGGTTAGACCACTCCCTTCACACAGCCTGTCTCTGGTTAGACCACTCCCTTCACACAGCCTGTCTCTCTGTCTCTGGTTAGACCACTCCCTTCACACAGCCTGTCTCTCTGTCTCTGGTTAGAACACTCCTTCACACAGCCTGTCTCTCTGTCTCTGGTTAGACCACTCCCTTCACACAGCCTGTCTCTGGTTAGACCACTCCCTTCAAACAGCCTGTCTCTCTGTCTCTGGTTAGACCACTCCCTTCACACAGCCTGTCTCTCTGTCTCTGGTTAGACCACTCCCTTCACACAGCCTGTCTCTCTGTCTCTGGTTAGACCACTCCCTTCACATAGCCTGTCTCCCTGTCTCTGGTTAGACCACTCCCTTCACACACAGCCTGTCTCTCTGTCTCTGGTTAGACCACTCCCTTCACACAGCCTGTCTCTGGTTAGACCACTCCTTCACACAGCCTGTCTCTGGTTAGAACACTCCCTTCACACAGCCTGTCTCTCTGTCTCTGGTTAGAACACTCCCTTCACACAGCCTGTCTCTCGGTCTCTGATTAGACCACTCCCTTCACACAGCCTGTCTCTCTGTCTCTGGTTAGACCACTCCCTTCACACAGCCTGTCTCTCTGTCTCTGGTTAGACCACTCCCTTCACACAGCCTGTCTCTCTGTCTCTGGTTAGACCACTCCCTTCACACAGCCTGTCTCTGGTTAGACCACTCCCTTCACACAGCCTGTCTCTCTGTCTGGTTAGACCACTCCCTTCACACAGCCTGTCTCTGGTTAGACCACTCCCTTCACACAGCCTGTCTCTGGTTAGACCACTCCCTTCACACAGCCTGTCTCTCTGTCTCTGGTTAGACCACTCCCTTCACACAGCCTGTCTCTCTGTCTCTGGTTAGAACACTCCCTTCACACAGCCTGTCTCTGGTTAGACCACTCCCTTCACACAGCCTGTCTCTGGTTAGACCACTCCCTTCACACAGCCTGTCTCTCTGTCTGGTTAGACCACTCCCTTCACACAGCCTGTCTCTCTGTCTCTGGTTAGAACACTCCCTTCACACAGCCTGTCTCTGGTTAGACCACTCCCTTCACACAGCCCGTCTCTGGTTAGACCACTCCCTTCACACAGCCTGTCTCTCTGTCTCTGGTTAGACCACTCCCTTCACACAGCCTGTCTCTCTGTCTCTGGTTAGAACACTCCCTTCACACAGCCTGTCTCTCTGTCTCTGGTTAGACCACTCCCTTCACACAGCCTGTCTCTGGTTAGACCACTCCCTTCAAACAGCCTGTCTCTCTGTCTCTGGTTAGACCACTCCCTTCACACAGCCTGTCTCTCTGTCTCTGGTTAGACCACTCCCTTCACACAGCCTGTCTCTCTGTCTCTGGTTAGACCACTCCCTTCACACAGCCTGTCTCTCTGTCTCTGGTTAGAACACTCCCTTCACACAGCCTGTCTCTGGTTAGACCACTCCCTTCACACAGCCTGTCTCTGGTTAGACCACTCCCTTCACACAGCCTGTCTCTCTGTCTGGTTAGACCACTCCCTTCACACAGCCTGTCTCTCTGTCTCTGGTTAGAACACTCCCTTCACACAGCCTGTCTCTGGTTAGACCACTCCCTTCACACAGCCTGTCTCTGGTTAGACCACTCCCTTCACACAGCCTGTCTCTCTGTCTCTGGTTAGACCACTCCCTTCACACAGCCTGTCTCTCTGTCTCTGGTTAGAACACTCCCTTCACACAGCCTGTCTCTCTGTCTCTGGTTAGACCACTCCCTTCACACAGCCTGTCTCTGGTTAGACCACTCCCTTCAAACAGCCTGTCTCTCTGTCTCTGGTTAGACCACTCCCTTCACACAGCCTGTCTCTCTGTCTCTGGTTAGACCACTCCCTTCACACAGCCTGTCTCTCTGTCTCTGGTTAGACCACTCCCTTCACATAGCCTGTCTCCCTGTCTCTGGTTAGACCACTCCCTTCACACAGCCTGTCTCTCTGTCTCTGGTTAGACCACTCCCTTCACACAGCCTGTCTCTGGTTAGACCACTCCCTTCACACAGCCTGTCTCTGGTTAGAACACTCCCTTCACACAGCCTGTCTCTCTGTCTCTGGTTAGAACACTCCCTTCACACAGCCTGTCTCTCGGTCTCTGATTAGACCACTCCCTTCAAACAGCCTGTCTCTCTGTCTCTGGTTAGACCACTCCCTTCACACAGCCTGTCTCTCTGTCTCTGGTTAGACCACTCCCTTCACACAGCCTGTCTCTCTGTCTCTGGTTAGACCACTCCCTTCACACAGCCTGTCTCTCTGTCTGGTTAGAACACTCCCTTCACACAGCCTGTCTCTCTGTCTCTGGTTAGACCACTCCCTTCACACAGCCTGTCTTCTGTCTCTGGTTAGACCACTCCCTTCACACAGCCTGTCTCTCTGTCTCTGGTTAGAACACTCCCTTCACACAGCCTGTCTCTCTGTCTCTGGTTAGACCACTCCCTTCACACAGCCTGTCTCTCTGTCTCTGGTTAGAACACTCCCTTCACACAGCCTGTCTCTCTGTCTCTGGTTAGAACACTCCCTTCACACAGCCTGTCTCTCTGTCTCTGGTTAGAACACTCCCTTCACACAGCCTGTCTCTGGTTAGACCACTCCCTTCACACAGCCTGTCTCTGGTTAGACCACTCCCTTCACACAGCCTGTCTCTCTGTCTCTGGTTAGACCACTCCCTTCACACAGCCTGTCTCCCTGTCTGGTTAGAACACACCCTTCACACAGCCTGTCTCTCTGTCTCTGGTTAGACCACTCCCTTCACACAGCCTGTCTCCCTGTCTCTGGTTAGAACACTCCCTTCACACAGCCTGTCTCCCTGTCTCTGGTTAGACCACTCCCTTCACACAGCCTGTCTCTCTGTCTCTGGTTAGAACACTCCCTTCACACTGCCTGTCTCTCTGTCTCTGGTTAGACTACTCCCTTCACACAGCCTGTCTCTCTGTCTCTGGTTAGACCACTCCCTTCACACAGCCTGTCTCTGGTTAGACCACTCCCTTCACACAGCCTGTCTCTCTGTCTCTGGTTAGACCACTCCCTTCACACAGCCTGTCTCTGGTTAGAACACTCCCTTCACACAGCCTGTCTCCCTGTCTCTGGTTAGACCACTCCCTTCACACAGCCTGTCTCTCTGTCTCTGGTTAGACCACTCCCTTCACACAGCCTGTCTCTCTGTCTCTGGTTAGAACACTCCCTTCACACAGCCTGTCTCTCTGTCTCTGGTTAGAACACTCCCTTCACACAGCCTGTCTCTGGTTAGACCACTCCCTTCACACAGCCTGTCTCTCTGTCTCTGGTTAGACCACTCCCTTCACACAGCCTGTCTCTCTGTCTCTGGTTAGACCACTCCCTTCACACAGCCTGTCTCCCTGTCTGGTTAGAACACTCCCTTCACACAGCCTGTCTCTCTGTCTCTGGTTAGACCACTCCCTTCACACAGCCTGTCTCTCTGTCTCTGGTTAGAACACTCCCTTCACACAGCCTGTCTCTCTGTCTCTGGTTAGACCACTCCCTTCACACAGCCTGTCTCTGGTTAGACCACTCCCTTCAAACAGCCTGTCTCTCTGTCTCTGGTTAGACCACTCCCTTCACACAGCCTGTCTCTCTGTCTCTGGTTAGACCACTCCCTTCACACAGCCTGTCTCTCTGTCTCTGGTTAGACCACTCCCTTCACATAGCCTGTCTCCCTGTCTCTGGTTAGACCACTCCCTTCACACAGCCTGTCTCTCTGTCTCTGGTTAGACCACTCCCTTCACACAGCCTGTCTCTGGTTAGACCACTCCCTTCACACAGCCTGTCTCTGGTTAGAACACTCCCTTCACACAGCCTGTCTCTCTGTCTCTGGTTAGAACACTCCCTTCACACAGCCTGTCTCTCGGTCTCTGATTAGACCACTCCCTTCAAACAGCCTGTCTCTCTGTCTCTGGTTAGACCACTCCCTTCACACAGCCTGTCTCTCTGTCTCTGGTTAGACCACTCCCTTCACACAGCCTGTCTCTCTGTCTCTGGTTAGACCACTCCCTTCACACAGCCTGTCTCTCTGTCTGGTTAGAACACTCCCTTCACACAGCCTGTCTCTCTGTCTCTGGTTAGACCACTCCCTTCACACAGCCTGTCTTCTGTCTCTGGTTAGACCACTCCCTTCACACAGCCTGTCTCTCTGTCTCTGGTTAGAACACTCCCTTCACACAGCCTGTCTCTCTGTCTCTGGTTAGACCACTCCCTTCACACAGCCTGTCTCTCTGTCTCTGGTTAGAACACTCCCTTCACACAGCCTGTCTCTCTGTCTCTGGTTAGAACACTCCCTTCACACAGCCTGTCTCTCTGTCTCTGGTTAGAACACTCCCTTCACACAGCCTGTCTCTGGTTAGACCACTCCCTTCACACAGCCTGTCTCTGGTTAGACCACTCCCTTCACACAGCCTGTCTCTCTGTCTCTGGTTAGACCACTCCCTTCACACAGCCTGTCTCTCTGTCTCTGGTTAGACCACTCCCTTCACACAGCCTGTCTCCCTGTCTCTGGTTAGAACACTCCCTTCACACAGCCTGTCTCCCTGTCTCTGGTTAGACCACTCCCTTCACACAGCCTGTCTCTCTGTCTCTGGTTAGACCACTCCCTTCACACAGCCTGTCTCTGGTTAGAACACTCCCTTCACACTGCCTGTCTCTCTGTCTCTGGTTAGACCACTCCCTTCACACAGCCTGTCTCTCTGTCTCTGGTTAGACCACTCCCTTCACACAGCCTGTCTCTGGTTAGACCACTCCCTTCACACAGCCTGTCTCTCTGTCTCTGGTTAGACCACTCCCTTCACACAGCCTGTCTCTGGTTAGAACACTCCCTTCACACAGCCTGTCTCCCTGTCTCTGGTTAGACCACTCCCTTCACACAGCCTGTCTCTCTGTCTCTGGTTAGACCACTCCCTTCACACAGCCTGTCTCTCTGTCTCTGGTTAGAACACTCCCTTCACACAGCCTGTCTCTCTGTCTCTGGTTAGAACACTCCCTTCACACAGCCTGTCTCTGGTTAGACCACTCCCTTCACACAGCCTGTCTCTCTGTCTCTGGTTAGACCACTCCCTTCACACAGCCTGTCTCTCTGTCTCTGGTTAGACCACTCCCTTCACACAGCCTGTCTCTCTGTCTCTGGTTAGAACACTCCCTTCACACAGCCTGTCTCTCTGTCTCTGGTTAGAACACTCCCTTCACACAGCCTGTCTCTGGTTAGACCACTCCCTTCACACAGCCTGTCTCTCTGTCTCTGGTTAGACCACTCCCTTCACACAGCCTGTCTCTCTGTCTCTGGTTAGACCACTCCCTTCACACAGCCTGTCTCCCTGTCTGGTTAGAACACTCCCTTCACACAGCCTGTCTCTCTGTCTCTGGTTAGACCACTCCCTTCACACAGCCTGTCTCTCTGTCTCTGGTTAGACCACTCCCTTCACACAGCCTGTCTCTCTGTCTCTGGTTAGACCACTCCCTTCACACAGCCTGTCTCTCTGTCTCTGGTTAGACCACTCCCTTCACACAGCCTGTCTCTCTGTCTCTGGTTAGACCACTCCCTTCACACAGCCTGTCTCTGGTTAGACCACTCCCTTCACACAGCCTGTCTCTGGTTAGAACACTCCCATCACACAGCCTGTCTCTCTGTCTCTGGTTAGACCACTCCCTTCACACAGCCTGTCTCTCTGTCTCTGGTTAGACCACTCCCTTCACACAGCCTGTCTCTGGTTAGAACACTCCCTTCACACAGCCTGTCTCTCTGTCTCTGGTTAGACCACTCCCTTCACACAGCCTGTCTCTGGTTAGACCACTCCCTTCACACAGCCTGTCTCTCTGTCTCTGGTTAGACCACTCCCTTCACACAGCCTGTCTCTGGTTAGACCACTCCCTTCACACAGCCTGTCTCTCTGTCTCTGGTTAGACCACTCCCTTCACACAGCCTGTCTCTCTGTCTCTGGTTAGAACACTCCCTTCACACAGCCTGTCTCTCTGTCTCTGGTTAGACCACTCCCTTCACACAGCCTGTCTCTGGTTAGACCACTCCCTTCACACAGCCTGTCTCTGGTTAGACCACTCCCTTCACACAGCCTGTCTCTGGTTAGACCACTCCCTTCACACAGCCTGTCTCTGGTTAGACCACTCCCTTCACACAGCCTGTCTCTCTGTCTCTGGTTAGACCACTCCCTTCACACAGCCTGTCTCTCTGTCTCTGGTTAGAACACTCCCTTCACACAGCCTGTCTCTCTGTCTCTGGTTAGACCACTCCCTTCACACAGCCTGTCTCTCTGTCTCTGGTTAGACCACTCCCTTCACACAGCCTGTCTCTGGTTAGACCACTCCCTTCACACAGCCTGTCTCTGGTTAGACCACTCCCTTCACACAGCCTGTCTCTGGTTAGACCACTCCCTTCACACAGCCTGTCTCTGGTTAGACCACTCCCTTCACACAGCCTGTCTCTGGTTAGACCACTCCCTTCACACAGCCTGTCTCTGGTTAGACCACTCCCTTCACACAGCCTGTCTCTGGTTAGACCACTCCCTTCACACAGCCTGTCTCTGGTTAGACCACTCCCTTCACACAGCCTGTCTCCCTGTCTCTGGTTAGAACACTCCCTTCACACAGCCTGTCTCTCTGTCTCTGGTTAGACCACTCCCTTCACACAGCCTGTCTCTCTGTCTCTGGTTAGACCACTCCCTTCACACAGCCTGTCTCTGGTTAGAACACTCCCTTCACACAGCCTGTCTCTCTGTCTCTGGTTAGACCAGTCCCTTCACACAGCCTGTCTCTCTGTCTCTGGTTAGACCACTCCCTTCACACAGCCTGTCTCTGGTTAGAACACTCCCTTCACACAGCCTGTCTCTCTGTCTCTGCTTAGGTTAGAGAGAGAGAGACCTGAACCCATCAATCATTTATGTAACATAATTGGCAAACTCGACAACAGCATGAACAAAACTGATGATAAAAAAACAACTGTATACCATGTGAGTGTCTGTCTGGATTAATTACAGATAAAATAATGGGCTCAATTTGATCTGGGAATAATCCTGACCTCAAACCACACTAGTTCCAGAGGTAGAAATCAGGTCCTGTCTTTAAATTCCTCGAGCACAACCACTATTCTGAAACAATAGGCTGTTTGAAACAGTATCGTCAAAAGTCATACTTAAAACTGTAAAAATCCTCTCTAGCTCCCTCACACCACAGGAACCCCATGTAGATGTCAGCTCCCTCACACTACAGGAACTCCATATAGATGTCAGCTCCCTCACACTACAGGAACCCCATATAGATGTCAGCTCCCTCACACCACAGGAACCCCATATAGATGTCAGCTCCCTCACACTACAGGAACCCCATATAGATGTCAGCTCCCTCACACTACAGGAACCCCATATAGATGTCAGCTCCCTCACACTACAGGAACCCCATATAGATGTCAGCTCCCTCACACTACAGGAACCCCATATAGATGTCAGCTCCCTCACACTACAGGAACCCCATATAGATGTCAGCTCCCTCACACTACAGGAACCCCATATAGATGTCAGCTCCCTCACACTACAGGAACCCCATATAGATGTCAGCTCCCTCACACTACAGGAACCCCATATAGATGTCAGCTCCCTCACACCATATAGATGTCAGCTCCCTCACACTACAGGAACTCCATATAGATGTCAGCTCCCTCACACCATATAGATGTCAGCTCCCTCACACTACAGGAACTCCATATAGATGTCAGCTCCCTCACACCATATAGATGTCAGCTCCCTCACACTACAGGAACCCCATATAGATGTCAGGTCCCTCACACTACAGGAACCCCATATAGATGTCAGCTCCCTCACACCATATAGATGTCAGCTCCCTCACACTACAGGAACCCCATATAGATGTCAGCTCCCTCACACTACAGGAACTCCATATAGATGTCAGCTCCCTCACACTACAGGAACCTCATATAGATGTCAGCTCCCTCACACCACAGGAACCCCATATAGATGTCAGCTCCCTCACACCACAGGAACCCCATATAGATGTCAGCTCCCTCACACTACAGGAACCCCATATAGATGTCAGCTCCCTCACACTACAGGAACCCCATATAGAAGTCAGCTCCCTCACACCATATAGATGTCAGCTCCCTCACACTACAGGAACCCCATATAGATGTCAGCTCCCTCACACTACAGGAACCCCATATTGATGTCAGCTCCCTCACACTACAGGAACCCCATATAGATGTCAGCTCCCTCACACTACAGGAACTCCATATAGATGTCAGCTCCCTCACACTACAGGAACCCCATATATATGTCAGCTCCCTCACACTACAGGAACCCCATATAGATGTCAGCTCCCTCACACTACAGGAACCCCATGTAGATGTCAGCTCCCTCACACTACAGGAACCCCATATAGATGTCAGCTCCCTCACACTACAGGAACCCCATATAGATGTCAGCTCCCTCACACTACAGGAACCCCATGTAGATGTCAGCTCCCTCACACTACAGGAACCCCATATAGATGTCAGCTCCCTCACACCACAGGAACCCCATATAGATGTCAGCTCCCTCACACTACAGGAACCCCATATAGATGTCATTTCCCTCACACTACAGGAACCCCATATAGATGTCAGCTCCCTCACACTACAGGAACCCCATATATATGTCAGCTCCCTCACACTACAGGAACCCCATGTAGATGTCAGCTCCCCCACACTACAGGAACCCCATATAGATGTCAGCTCCCTCACACCACAGGAACTCCATATAGATGTCAGCTCCCTCACACTACAGGAACCCCATATAGATGTCAGCTCCCTCACACTACAGGAACCCCATATAGATGTCAGCTCCCTCACACTACAGGAACCCCATATAGATGTCAGCTCCCTCACACTACAGGAACCCCATATAGATGTCAGCTCCCTCACACTACAGGAACCCCATATAGATGTCAGCTCCCTCACACTACAGGAACCCCATATAGATGTCAGCTCCCTCACACTACAGGAATCCCATATAGATGTCAGCTCCCTCACACTACAGGAACCCCATATAGATGTCAGCTCCCTCACACCACAGGAACCCCATATAGATGTCAGCTCCCTCACACTACAGGAACCCCATATAGAAGTCAGCTCCCTCACACTACAGGAACCCCATATAGATGTCAGCTCCCTCACACTACAGGAACCCCATATAGATGTCAGCTCCCTCACACTACAGGAACCCCATGTAGATGTCAGCTCCCTCACACTACAGGAACCCCATATAGATGTCAGCTCCCTCACACCATATAGATGTCAGCTCCCTCACACCCCAGGAACCCCAAATAGACCCATCCCAAATGGAACACTACTACTTGATTGGCAGCTGGGTCTACAGTCAAGTCTGTAGGTTGATATGAAACAAACAGGGGAATCCCCTCCTACAGTACAAGATCAGCCCTAAGGTGTGTGTGTGTGTGTGTGTGTGTGTGTGTGTGTGTGTGTGTGTGTGTGTGTGTGTGTGTGTGTGTGTGTGTGTGTGTGTGTGTGTGTGTCTGACCAAGATGTGTGTGAAGTAAAAAAA
>NC_088406.1:2447705-2507705 GCF_034236695.1 Oncorhynchus nerka
CACTGTTGTTCCTTTACAGATTTACACTGTTGTTCCTTTACAGATTTACACTGTTGTTCCTTACAGCTTTACACTGTTGTTCCTTAGAGATTTACACTGTTGTTCCTAACAGATTTACACTGTTGTTCCTTTACAGATTTACACTGTTGTTCCTTACAGCTTTACACTGTTGTTCCTTAGAGATTTACACTGTTGTTCCTTACAGATTTACACTGTTGTTCCTTACAGATTTACACTGTTGTTCCTTAGAGATTTACACTGTCAGATTTACAATGTTGTTCCTTAGAGATTTACACTGTTGTTCCTTACAGATTTACACTGTTGTTCCTTACAGATTTACACTGTAGAGTGCCGAGCCCACCAACAAAGCCATCGCCATGAGCCAAACTGAGACCAGAAGAAACTGAGGAGTGATAAGCATGATACAGAGACAGGCTCTCTCCTTCTTCCTCACCCCGCTCTCTCTCTTTGTCTCTACCTCTCCATCTCTCACCCCTCTCTGTCTCTACCTCTCCATCTCTCTCTCACCCCTCCCTCTCTCTCTGTCTCTACCTCTCCATCTCTCTCTCACCCCTCCCTCTCTCTCTCTTTATCTCCCTCTCACCCTCTCTCTCCATCTCTCACCCCTCTCTGTCTCTACCTCTCCATCTCTCTCTCACCCCTCCCTCTCTCTCTTTGTCTCTACCTCTCCATCTCGCACCCCTCTCTCTCTCTCTTTGTCTCTACCTCTCCATCTCGCACCCCTCTCTCTCTCTCTTTGTGTCTACCTCTCCATCTCGCACCCCTCTCTCTCTCTCTTTGTCTCTACCTCTCCATCTCGCACCCCTCTCTCTCTCTTTGTGTCTACCTCTCCATCTCGCACCCCTCTCTCTCTCTCTTTGTGTCTACCTCTCCATCTCGCACCCCTCTCTCTCTCTCTTTGTCTGTGTGAGCCATGTCTCTATATCAGCCCTGTATCTTGTTTTGGTAGCTGTGGGATAGGGTTGGAAATCAATCGGTATATATCAATAATTGAAATTAAGAGATTGCCAAACATCATTGAAGAGATTTTTTTCACGCTGATCTTAACTTTGTTTGTACATAATGTCTCCGCCATCATTTCCTGTGACCCCAAAAAATATTCTGGACATCAGAACTGCCCTCCCAAGCACAAAGACAGTAACTGCTCATTTCGTCAAAAATTAGTTAATGTCATTTTTGTTGCATTACATACATGCTTAATCGCGTGGACAAGTATCCTGCTTCTAGTGTATTGAGTTCGGGAGAAAATGGGGGTCGTTTTAGCAGTAACTGCAAAAAGTTACTGTGAATCCACGGTAAAGTAACTGAACTTACTGTCTTTTAGCTTGGTTTCAACCTGCCCTTGGCTGAACTTACTGTGTTTTACCTTGGTTTCATATCACTTTAGTCTGATAGTGATGCAGTCAAACCTGTATGACACTGACTGACAGCTACACACACACACATTGCAAATCAACACCATGTATTCCCGGCAGACAATGATGGTTGAACGGCTCTGAAACGCCAGCATCCAGACCCTGGAGAGAACTTGCTAGCTAAGTACATCTGACATCAATATTAATTAGCTAGCAAGTAAAGCGAGCATAGACAAACAATGCTACCTGCTCTCATAAGAGGAGATCTGCAATTGATACTAACTTCAATCTATTTGCCGATAAAATGAATTATATTCTGAAATTTCATCTGATGGTTTCTTTGAATCACCATACATACACACCATTTCTAGCCAGTGACAACCACCTAGCTAAAACTGACGCGCCCAAAACCAAAACCTACCTAGCTAGCATTAGCATGAAGCAATAGATTTGCGCTACATGTTCCCATGAGAGACTATCAGCACTTTATACTAGCTTGAATCTATTATACCTAGAATTAAAATAATCCCTATAGTTATATTCTGACATCCCATGGGTTATTTGAATCAGTAACATTACACACACCACACACACACACACACACACACACACACACACACACACACACACACACACACACACACACACACACAGCATTGCTGTGTATATGTCATATGTCATACCCTTGTTGGTGGTATATGTCATATGTCATACCCTTGTTGGTGGTATATGTCATATGTCATACCCTTGTTGGTGGTATATGTCATATGTCATACCCTTGTTGATGGTATATGTCATATGTCATACCCTTGTTGGTGGTATATGTCATATGTCATACCCTTGTTGATGGTATATGTCATATGTCATACCCTTGTTGGTGGTATATGTCATATGTCATACCCTTGTTGATGGTATATGTCATATGTCATACCCTTGTTGGTGGTATATGTCATATGTCATACCCTTGTTGGTGGTATATGTCATATGTCATACCCTTGTTGGTGGTATATGTCATATGTCATACCCTTGTTGGTGGTATATGTCATATGTAATACCCTTGTTGGTGGTATATGTCATATGTCATCACCTTTGTTGGTGGTATATGTCATATGTCATACCCTTGTTGGTGGTATATGTCATATGTCATACCCTTGCTGGTGGTATATGTCATATGTCATACCCTTGTTGGTGGTATATGTCATATGTCATACCCTTGTTGGTGGTATATGTCATATGTCATACCCTTGTTGGTGGTATATGTCATATGTCATACCCTTGTTGGTGGTATATGTCATACCCTTGTTGGTGGTATATGTCATACCCTTGTTGGTGGTATATGTCATATGTAATACCCTTGTTGGTGGTATATGTCATATGTCATCACCTTTGTTGGTGGTATATGTCATATGTCATACCCTTGTTGGTGGTATATGTCATATGTCATACCCTTGCTGGTGGTATATGTCATATGTCATACCCTTGTTGGTGGTATATGTCATATGTCATACCCTTGTTGGTGGTATATGTCATATGTCATACCCTTGTTGGTGGTATATGTCATATGTCATACCCTTGTTGGTGGTATATGTCATACCCTTGTTGGTGGTATATGTCATACCCTTGTTGGTGGTATATGTCATATGTAATACCCTTGTTGGTGGTATATGTCATATGTCATCACCTTTGTTGGTGGTATATGTCATATGTCATACCCTTGTTGGTGGTATATGTCATATGTCATACCCTTGCTGGTGGTATATGTCATATGTCATACCCTTGTTGGTGGTATATGTCATATGTCATACCCTTGTTGGTGGTATATGTCATATGTCATACCCTTGTTGGTGGTATATGTCATATGTCATACCCTTGTTGGTGGTATATGTCATACCCTTGTTGGTGGTATATGTCATATGTCATCACCTTGTTGGTGGTATATGTCATACCCTTGTTGGTGGTATATGTCATACCCTTGTTGGTGGTATATGTCATATGTCATCACCTTTGTTGGTGGTATATGTCATATGTCATACCCTTGTTGGTGGTATATGTCATATGTCATACCCTTGTTGGTGGTATATGTCATATGTCATACCCTTGTTGGTGGTATATGTCATCACCCTTGTTGGTGGTATATGTCATATGTCATCACCTTTGTTGGTGGTATATGTCATATGTCATACCCTTGTTGGTGGTATATGTCATACCCTTGTTGGTGGTATATGTCATACCCTTGTTGATGGTATATGACATATGTCATACCCTTGTTGGTGGTATATGTCATATGTCATCACCCTTGTTGGTGGTATATGTCATCACCCTTGTTGTCATTAGTACAACAAGCTTTGACTTGCCAGCTCAATGTACCCGCTTCAGTGCCGTCATTACATGAACTCAGAAAAACAGTTTTACATAACTTCCACCAATCCCTGTGGTCTAGATGACTAGTATCTATGCGGATCAAAGTTGCCATGTTGAGGGTGTGTTAGGTACAACCACGTCAACACTATTCCTGTCAATGTCCATCCATCCAACAAACATAAAAGTGTATTTGTAAATAAAGATGAACATTTAAGAGCCTTTTTGGGAGCAGGTATGAAATTAATAGATGAACTGAGTTATGACAGTGGAAATTATTATGTTTGCACAAGATAAAATCAACATATTATAGAATAATTGAAAAGGATTATGGTTATTATGTTTGCGAAAGATAAAATCAACATATTATAGAATAATTTAAAACGATTATGGTTATTATGTTTTCACACCAGAAAATGTCAGTATGAATTATTATCATCGGATTAGAATCATTAGGATGCATGTCCCTGATTACTTTCTCCAAGAGTCCACCAATGGGTAAGCCATGTGGTCGACCAAATGCAAGAGGCAATGTATACAGAATCTTTTCAGAGGGTAGGCAAAATGAGATAATGGGAAACGTATTGGGAGATGAAGTATAAGGAGAAGAGGACATGGATCTTCCACATGGTGGCACAGCAATCTAAGAAAAATAATCACTGTTGGAGCTGACAGGTCAACGCAGCAGGTCGTTTCTGTACCATCTTCCAAACCAGAGCGGTTCTGCACAACAGGTTCTGCAACGTGTTTTTTCTGACAACATTGGGCCACCACCAAACTGATTCCACCAAAGGACCAGAGGGGCTTCAGCGAGCAAATTTAACATGAATCCTGCAACACATTGAGTCCTTCCTTCCCCAAATCAGCCACTACAGACGAGAGCCCCACATCGCCTCTATCTCCCTACTGACGTCAATATTCGGTTCATGCATAATGACTACAAGGAGAATGTTACGTTCCCCAGTTTCTGTGTTGTGGGTTTGTGTAAATGTATGTGTGTATTTTCAGGAAACGGCTTCTTGGATTCCCCCAAGCAGCTGATTGGTCAGCCCCAGAGATGCCAGCTGCGGTTACGAAACCTATCGCAAGGAGTGCGAGCTCTGTTTGGTCATCATCTGAAGACGGAACACAGGGAGAACGAGGCCATGGAAACCCAAGCCTACCGAGACAACAGCCATGCAGCACCAGAATTCACCATCCCCAACCTCGACTGTAGAAAATATGAGGAACATAAGAAGTCTGCAGGGGCAGAGCAGAAGCCATTACCAGGCTGATGCACAGAAAGATTGGCCTGAGGACTGGTCTGTGAGGAGCATTGATATGCAAAAAGGTTATCATGCTCCCTCTCCTGCCAGGTTCGCCACCATTGGAAAATGAGTCTCAAAATAAGAAGAAAACAATCTCAGTGGTATGAAGGAACTGCTGGTCGAGGAAGAGGAGAGGAGGCAGAGGAGATCTTCATCTCAGTGGTATGAAGGAACAGCTGGTCGAGGAAGAGGAGGAGAGGAGGCAGAGGAGATCTTCATCTCAGTGGTATGAAGGAACAGCTGGTCGAGGAAGAGGAGGAGAGGAGGCAGAGGAGATCTTCATCTTACGTAACTGGAGAGGGAGGGAGATGTCAAGCCATCGGTGGAAAACTGGTCCCTCCTAACATCACTGGGGAGTGTTGTCAACTCAACTTTGATGCAGGACATCACCCTCAAGTTCTTGGAGCCAGGACACACCTTCATGAGTGCAGACAGTTTCCACCATGGCGTGGAACAGGAAATGAAAGCTCGACCTGGAGGTGTGGTGTACGACTTCCTCCATGTGGTCGCCACTTCCAAAGCAGGCAAGGTGGAGGTGGTGGAAATGAAAAAGGAAAACATCCTGGCATGGAAAGCTGGCCATTCCATCGTGTAGCTGAAGAAGGCAGCAGCACGAAAGCTGGCTGAGATCCAGTTGAGGCGTGGATCCAGGAGCCTCTTCTACAAAGTCTCCCATGAAGAAAAGGACATCACAGAGCTTGACTTCATCATGAAGAAAGTCACTCTAGAAACACCCTCGACACTACGTATATACAGGATAGAAGAGTCCAAGACGATGGACATCATCACCAAGCTGTGTCCTCTGATGCACAATCGAAGGCAGTTCTGGAATGACTTGTCTTTGAACAGATGAGGAGTAATGTGGAGGAGCACGGAAGAAGATTGACTTAAAAATGAAATGTTACTAGTCAACATTTTATCAATTGTAGCTAAATGTCATTTGGGTCCTCTTATGAATATGTAAATATGTTTCAAATGTATATTCTTAAATCTGTTATTTATTTATCCATTCAAAAGTGTCATTTGAAAAAATACTAATAAAATGTTTTTTATTAGCAATCTCATGGTCATTTTTGATCATTTATCCTACGTCATACTTTCATCACGTTCCATCATTATATATTACATGTAATTCAAACAAGTGCAGTGCTGCTTTTCACATAACAAGACGGGCTACTTGTCAAACACAGTATGTAATGTGACTGACGCAGAACCTACATCTCTATGTAAATGGTATCTTAGTGGACGACACACAAAGGATGCAACTCTTTTACACTGTCAGTAATTACACCGCTCTTGTGTTAATGAGAAGTATAGTAAACTAACAAATGAAAATGGCAGATACTGCTCTTTGCTTTGGTATTACCCTGCAATTGATAACATATCATGCCAAGGAAGAAGGCAGTGACTGCCGTTTAAGGGTCAAAGGTCATGTCAGAGGTCAGGGTCAACATTAATAAAAAATGTACTCAAAGTAAGGCAACAGATCATTACATCTCCAATGAGCTCCCTAAAATGAATTTGGCTGGACAATAAAATCAACTTTGAAGCCATTTTTCTCAGGTCCACTCTATGAGCAGTTACTGCCTTTTAGCTTGGGAGGGAAGAGAAGAGGGAAGAGGGATCACTAACCTCGATTTGGATTAACATTTCTACTTTAATGAGTCGGAAACTATGGACTTCCTGCTTACTCCGGACCAGGAAGTGAAAGTGGCGGCAAAAGAGAGGCAGGATAGCAGGCATCCTGACGAGATTACGTCGGAGAGCAAATAGACCGACATTGCCCTCTGTTTGATTGGTGAACGTGTAGTCACTGGAGAATAAACTGGATGAGCTCCGTTAGAGACTATCCTATTAATCACTGGAGAATAAACTGGATGAGCTCCGTTAGAGACTATCCTATTAATCACTGGAGAATAAACTGGATGAGCTCCATCATAGACTATCCTACCAATCACTGGAGAATAAACTGGATGAGATCCATCAGAGACTATCCTACCAATCACTGGAGAATAAACTGGATGAGCTCCATCAGAGACTATCCTATTAATCACTGGAGAACAAACTGGATGAGCTCCATCAGAGACTATCCGATCAATCACTGGAGAATAAACTGGTTGAGCTCCCTTCGAGACTATCCTATCAATCACTGGAGAATAAACTGGATGAGCTCCCTTCGAGACTATCCTATCAATCACTGGAGAACAAACTGGATGAGCTCCCTTCGAGACTATCCTATCAATCACTGGAGAACAAACTGGATGAGCTCCATCAGAGACTTTCCTATCAATCACTGGAGAACAAACTGGATGAGCTCCATCAGAGACTATCCTATTAATCACTGGAGAACAAACTGGATGAGCTCCATCATAGACAATCCTATTAATCACTGGAGAACAAACTGGATGAGCTCCATCATAGAGAATCCTATTAATCACTGGAGAACAAACTGGATGAGCTCCGTTAGAGACTATCCTATTAATCACTGGAGAACAAACTGGATGAGCTCCATCATAGACAATCCTACCAATCACTGGAGAACAAACTGGATGAGCTCCATCATAGACTATCCTACCAATCACTGGAGAACAAACTGGATGAGCTCCATCAGAGACTATCCTATTAATCACTGGATAACAAACTGGATGAGCTCCATTAGAGACTATCCTACCAATCACTGGAGAATAAACTGGATGAGCTCTGTTAGAGACTATCCTATTAATCACTGGATAACAAACTGGATGAGCTCCATTAGAGACTATCCTATTAATCACTGGAGAATAAACTGGATGAGCTCCATCATAGACTATCCTACCAATCACTGGAGAATAAACTGGATGAGCTCCATCAGAGACTATCCTATCAATCACTGGAGAATAAACTGGATGAGCGCCCTTCGAGACTATCCTATCAATCACTGGAGAATAAACTGGTTGAGCTCCCTTCGAGACTATCCTATCAATCACTGGAGAACAAACTGGATGAGCTCCATCAGAGACTATCCTATTAATCACTGGTGAACAAACTGGATGAGCTCCATCATAGACTATCCTATCAATCACTGGAGAATAAACTGGATGAGCTCCATCATAGACAATCCTATTAATCACTGGTGAACAAACTGGATGAGCTCCATCAGAGACTATCCTATTAATCACTGGAGAACAAACTGGATGAGCTCCATCAGAGACTATCCTATTAATCACTGGAGAACAAACTGGATGAGCTCCATCAGAGACAATCCTATTAATCACTGGTGAACAAACTGGATGAGCTCCATCAGAGACTATCCTATTAATCACTGGAGAACAAACTGGATGAGCTCCATCAGAGACTATCCTATTAATCACTGGAGAACAAACTGGATGAGCTCCATCAGAGACTATCCTATTAATCACTGGAGAACAAACTGGATGAGCTCCATCAGAGACTATCCTACCAATCACTGGAGAACAAACTGGATGAGCTCCATCAGAGACTATCCTACCAATCACTGGAGAACAAACTGGATGAGCTCCGTTAGAGAGACTATCCTATTAATCACTGGATAATAAACTGGATGAGCTCCATCAGAGACTATCCTATTAATCACTGGAGAATAAACTGGATGAGCTCTGTTAGAGACTAAAGTAAAGATAAGGTCTACACCTGTTGTATCCTACGCATGTGACAAATAACATTTTATTTTATTTGAACTGTAAGTGCTGCTATTATCAAGTGGAAACGTCTAGGAGAAACAATGGCTCAGCCGCGAAGTGGTAGGCCACAAAAGCTCACAGAGAGCCGAGTGCTGAAGCGCGTAGCACCTAAAAATCGTCTGTCCTCGGTTGCAACACTCACTACCAAGTTCCAAACAGCCTCTGGAAGCAATGTCAGCACAATAACTATTCGTCGGGAGCTTCGTGAAATGGGTTTCCTTGGCCAAGCCGCCGCACATACACTTAAGATCACCCTGCCCAATGCCAAGAGTGGCTTCACCAACTGGCAGTCCGACAGACATATCTGGGTTTGGTAGATGCCAGGAGAACGCTACCTGCCCCAATGCATAGTGCCAACTGTAAAGTTTGGTGGAGAAGGAATAATGGTCTGGGGCTGTTTTTCATGATTGGGGCTAAGCCCCTTAGTTCCAGTAAAGGGAAATCTTAACACTACAGCATACAATAACATTCTAGACGATTCTATGCTCCAACTTTGTAGCAACAGTTTGGGGAAGGCCCTTTCCTGTTTCAGCATGACAATGCCCCCATGCACAAAGCGAGGTTTGTCAAGATCGGTGTGGAAGAACTTAACTGTCCTGCACAGAACCCTGACCCTGATATATGTATTAGATAGATATATGTATTAGATAGATATATGTATTAGATAGATATATATATATATATATGTATTAGATAGATATATGTATTAGATAGATATATGTATTAGATAGATATATGTATTAGATAGATATATATATATATGTATTAGATAGATATATGCATTAGATAGATATATGTATTAGATAGATATATGTATTAGATATATATATATATATATATGTATTAGATAGATATATGCATTAGATATATATATGTATTAGATAGATATATGTATTAGATAGATATATGTATTAGATATATATATATATATGTATTAGATAGATATATGCATTAGATAGATATATATATATATATGTATTAGATAAATATATGTATTAGATAGATATATGTATTAGATAGATATATGTATTAGATATATATATATATATATAGATATATGTATTAGATAGATATATGTATTAGATAGATATATGCATTAGATAGATATATGTATTAGATAGATATATATATAGATATATGTATTAGATATATATAGATATATGCATTAGATAGATATATGTATTAGATAGATATATGTATTAGATATATATATATATATATGTATTAGATATATATATGTATTAGATAGATATATGTATTAGATAGATATATGCATTAGATAGATATATGTATTAGATAGATATATGTATTAGATATATATATATATAGATATATGCATTAGATAGATATATGTATTAGATAGATATATGCATTAGATAGATATATGTATTAGATAGATATATATATATATGTATTAGATAGATATATATATAGATATATGTATTAGATAGATATATATATATATGTATTAGATAGATATATATATATATGTATTAGATAGATATATATATATATATGTATTAGATAGATATATATATATGTATTAGATAGATATATATATATATGTATTAGATAGATATATATAGATATATGTATTAGATAGATATATATATATATGTATTAGATAGATATATATATATATATATGTATTAGATAGATATATGTATTAGATAGATATATATATAGATATATGTATTAGATATATATAGATATATGTATTAGATAGATATATATATAGATATATGTATTAGATATATATAGATATATGTATTAGATAGATATATATATATATATGTATTAGACAGATATATATATATATATGTATTAGACAGATATATATATATATATGTATTAGATAGATATATGCATTAGATAGATATATATATATATATGTATTAGATATATATATGTATTAGATAGATATATATATATATATATATATGTATTAGATAGATATATGTATTAGATATAGATATATATATGTATTAGATATATATATGTATTAGATATATATATATATAGATATATGTATTAGATAGATATATATATATATAGATATATGTATTAGATAGATATATGCATTAGATAGATATATGTATTAGATAGATATATGTATTAGATAGATATATATATATATAGATATATGTATTAGATAGATATATGCATTAGATAGATATATGCATTAGATAGATATATATATATGTATTAGATAGATATATGCATTAGATAGATATATGCATTAGATAGATATATGCATTAGATAGATATATGTATTAGACAGATATATATATATATATATGTATTAGATATATATATGTATTAGATAGATATATGCATTAGATAGATATATGTATTAGATAGATATATGCATTAGATATATATATATATATATGTATTAGATAGATATATGCATTAGATAGATATATGTATTAGATATATATATGCATTAGATATATATATATATATATGTATTAGATAGATATATGTATTAGATAGATATATATATATATATATGTATTAGATAGATATATGTATTAGATATATATATGCATTAGATAGATATATATATATATATATATATATGTATTAGACAGATATATGTATTAGATAGAAATATGTATTAGATAGATATATATATATATATGTATTAGATAGATATATAGATATATGTATTAGATAGATATATATATAGATATATGCATTAGATATATATATATATATATATGTATTAGATAGATATATGTATTAGATAGATATATGTATTAGATATATATATGTATTAGATAGATATATATATATATATATATATGTATTAGATAGATATATGTATTAGATAGATATATGTATATATATGTATTAGATAGATATATAGATATATGTATTAGATAGATATATATATAGATATATGCATTAGATAGATATATATATATATATATATATGTATTAGATAGATATATATATATATGTATTAGATAGATATATGTATTAGATAGATATATGTATTAGATAGATATATATATATATATGTATTAGATAGATATATGTATTAGATAGATATATATATATATGTATTAGATAGATATATGTATTAGATAGATATATATATATATATGTATTAGATAGATATATATATATGTATTAGATAGATATATATATAGATATATGCATTAGATAGATATATATATATATATATATGTATTAGATAGATATATGTATTAGATAGATATATATATATATGTATTAGATAGATATATGTATTAGATAGATATATGTATTAGATAGATATATGTATTAGATATATATATATATATATATGTATTAGATAGATATATGCATTAGATAGATATATGTATTAGATAGATATATGCATTAGATAGATATATGTATTAGATAGATATATATATATATGTATTAGATAGATATATATATATATATATGTATTAGATAGATATATATATTAGACAGATATATATATATATATATATATATGTATTAGATAGATATATGCATTAGATAGATATATATATATATGTATTAGATAAATATATGTATTAGACAGATATATATATATATATATATGTATTAGATAGATATATGCATTAGATAGATATATATATATATATATGTATTAGATATATATATGTATTAGATAGATATATATATATATATATATATATATATATGTATTAGATAGATATATGTATTAGATAGATATATGTATTAGATAGATATATGTATTAGATAGATATATGCATTAGATAGATATATATATATGTATTAGATATATATATATGTATTAGATAGATATATATATATATATGTATTAGATAGATATATGTATTAGATATAGATATATATATGTATTAGATAGATATATGTATTAGATATATATATATATAGATATATGTATTAGATAGATATATATATATATAGATATATGTATTAGATAGATATATGCATTAGATAGATATATGCATTAGATAGATATATGTATTAGATATATATATATATATATAGATATATGTATTAGATAGATATATGTATTAGATAGATATATGTATTAGATAGATATATATATATAGATATATGTATTAGATAGATATATATATATATAGATATATGTATTAGATAGATATATATATATATAGATATATGTATTAGATAGATATATATATATATAGATATATGTATTAGATAGATATATATATATATAGATATATGTATTAGATATATATATGTATTAGATAGATATATGCATTAGATAGATATATGCATTAGATATATATATATATATATATATGTATTAGATAGATATATGTATTAGATAGATATATGTATTAGATAGATATATGCATTAGATAGATATATGTATTAGACAGATATATGTATATATATATATGTATTAGATAGATATATATATATATAGATATATGTATTAGATATATATATGTATTAGATAGATATATGTATTAGATAGATATATGTATTAGATAGATATATATATATATATATATATGTATTAGATATATATATGTATTAGATAGATATATGCATTAGATAGATATATGTATTAGATAGATATATATATATATATATATGTATTAGATAGATATATATATAGATATATGCATTAGATAGATATATATATATATGTATTAGATAGATATATGTATTAGATAGATATATGTATTAGATAGATATATGCATTAGATAGATATATGTATTAGATATATATATATATATATATATGTATTAGATAGATATATGTATTAGATAGATATATGTATTAGATATATATATATATATGTATTAGATAGATATATGTATTAGATAGATATATGTATTAGATATATATATATATATATATGTATTAGATAGATATATGTATTAGATATATATATATATATATATGTATTAGATAGATATATGTATTAGATAGATATATATATATATATATGTATTAGATAGATATATGTATTAGATATATATATATATATATATGTATTAGATAGATATATGTATTAGATAGATATATATATATATATATGTATTAGATAGATATATGTATTAGATAGATATATATATATATGTATTAGATAGATATATGTATTAGATAGATATATGTATTAGATATATATATATATATATATATATATATGTATTAGATAGATATATATATATATGTATTAGATAGATATATGTATTAGATAGATATATGCATTAGATATATATATATATGTATTAGATAGATATATGTATTAGATAGATATATGCATTAGATAGATATATGTATTAGATAGATATATGCATTTCTATTGCAGACATACAATATTAGTTTTCATATAATATTTGATGTGATATTTATTTCATATGATATTTGATGTGATATTTATTTCATCTGATATTTGATGTGATATTTATTTCATCTGATATTTGATGTGATATTTATTTCATATGATATTTGATGTGATATTTATTTCATATGATATTTGATGTGATATTTATTTCATCTGATATTTGATGTGATATTTATTTCATCTGATATTTGATGTGATATTTATTTCATCTGATATTTGATGTGATAAATGTACTGTTTCATATAAACAATGGAACATACTTCAAACGCACTGATTTAGTCAACTCACGAAACCTCGAGTCTGAGTCGAGTCCCAAGTCCCTAGCGTTTAAGTCGAGTCAGAGTCCTGGGACTCAACCACTACAACACCGCAAGGATAGAATGCAAGTATTTATATAGGCGGCTTATTACCTGTCGTTGTTGAGCCAGTTTAAAGTGGAGCCCAGGTCCAGCTCCATGCTGGCTGAGAGGGGTTCTCTGGGCCAGGGACTTGGGCTGCAAGTGAGGAGGCCCAGACATGGGCCGTTGCTGCTGGGGGTTCTGGTAGTTATGAACTGGGTGGTTCGTGTTCAAGTTCTGGGCTGAGGTGGACGGCTGTTGTTGTTGTTGATGGGCTGTAGTCTTACTCAGTGGACCTGCCATAGTGGAGGGTTGCTGGGATGCTTTGGGGCTGAAGTGGAGCATTGGTTTGTTGCTGAGCACCTTCATATCCAGGTGGCTGGAGGTGTTGTGTCCGTTGGGCTTGAACAGACAGTTGTTTATGCCTTTACCCTGACTGTCCATGGAGGTCTGAGGGGTGATCCTCTGGCCCATTGAGGCCGGGTTGGAGAGCTTGTCCTGGGGGAAGGAGCTGGAGGAGGGCTGCGTGTTCCAACTGGTCCCTGGTCCTCCTCCCCCTCCAGCCTGAGCCTGTTGGTGTGGCTGTTGGTGGTGGAGCAGGGCTTGGGGGTTGGGCTGCTGCTGGTTCTGGTTGGCTGCCATCTGCTTTAGCTGCTCTGCATGGGACACCTCAGGCCAGCCAGGGAGACCTCTGCTGGGGGGTCCAGCCAGCCCTGAGGGCCCCTGGCCTTGGCTCTTCTGGTTGGTGATGGGGGAGGAGCTGGACATGGTGAAGGAGGGACCAGTTGATGCCGGGCGGAGCTGTGAGGAGCCACCATGGCCATGTGTCTGGCCGTAATCTGGAGAGGAGTACTCTGTCTTGATGGGCTTCTCCAGGTGGGAGCAGAGGGTAGCCGCACTGCGCTCCAGATCCGCCAGGCCGAACGCATCGTCCTGCTTCAGCATCTTCTCAAACTCCTGGTCGTGCAGAGACGGGACGGTCTTGGTCAGCTCGTCGAACAGATCCTGAAGCTCCGGGTCGATCTGGCTGCTGAACACCATCATCTCAGTAGACCTCTGGCCGCAGGAAGTAACATGGTCTATAGGTTCCTTCTTCATCTCCTTCAGGGTCATGTTGATGAGGTCAGAGTTCATGACCCCATGGGGCATCATGTAGCTGCTGTTGTTGTTTTTCCTGTTTAGGGTGTGGCCTATGGACGATGCGTCGCCTCCCATGGACTGTGAGTTGAAGGAACAGGGCCCACCCAAACCACCGCTGCCCCCCTCCAGACGGACACGTTTGAAGTCCAGCCCCGACGGCCCACAGGACAGGCCATTCTGTTGGGAGGAGTAGCCAGGAGTATGGCCCTCGATCTTCCTCCTCAGAGACCCTTGGAGCTGTGGAGAAAAAAGAAAACTCTATTGAAAAAAACTGCTCACAGTCACATTATCTTCATTTCAGAATACAATAGTAATTTCAAGTGGTGGCGTGTTCTCATTTCAAGTGGAGGCATGTTCTCATTTCAAGTGGAGGCATGTTCTCATTTCAAGTGGAGGCATGTTCTCATTTCAAGTGGAGGCATGTTCTCATTTCAAGTGGAGGCGTGTTCTCATCGTTACAATGTGTATTTTCATATTTCTGTCTAAAAAAAAAGGTACAAATACCCACTTCAATGCTATTACCTTACTAATAGAATAACAATCTAACCAACAGATATATATCATTAGCATGACATCAATGTAACCAGATCTTTATGTAGCCGAGACAGCTGAAAACCTTGATGCATGGAAGGCAGACTTTCTTGACAATGGTCTTTGTCAAGGCTCTCAGATTAAAGCCGACTAGCGCCGACTAGCGCCGACTAGCGCCGACTAGCCGACTAGCGCCGACTAGCGCCGACTAGCCGACTAGCGCCGACTAGCGCCGACTAGCCGACTAGCGCCGACTAGCCGACTAGCGCCGACTAGCGCCGACTAGCGCCGACTAGCCGACTAGCGCCGACTAGCGCCGACTAGCGCCGACTAGCGCCGACTAGCCGACTAGCGCCGACTAGCGCCGACTAGCGCCGACTAGCGCCGACTAGCCCGACTAGCGCCGACTAGCGCCGACTAGCCGACTAGCGCCGACTAGCGCCGACTAGCCGACTAGCGCCGACTAGCGCCGACTAGCGCCGACTAGCTGACTAGCCGACTAGCGCTGGTCCAATTCAAGTGTTGTCTGAAGACAATCTAACAAGTAAGATACCAATACCTCCTATATACAGTACAAATAAATCCTGTTCTTTGACGTCTTAAACCAATTAAAATGGTTATAATACAAATGTAGTCCGAGCACAAAGTGTCTCTATGTAAATTAATGACATTTGACAATCTGCTTCGAGGTCTTTAAACCTTGTTAATTTGACCATCCAGCATGTTAGTAAAGACATGACCATCCAGCATGTTAGTAAAGACATGACCATCCAGCATGTTAACAGAGACTTGACCATCCAGCATGTTAACAGAGACATGACCATCCAGCATGTTAACAGAGACATGACCATCCAGCATGTTAACAGAGACATGACCATCCAGCATGTTAGTAAAGACATGACCATCCAGCATGTTAACAGAGACATGACCATCCAGCATGTTAGTAAAGACATGACCATCCAGCATGTTAACAGAGACATGACCATCCAGCATGTTAACAGAGACATGACCATCCAGCATGTTAGTAAAGACATGACCATCCAGCATGTTAGTAAAGACATGACCATACAGCATGTTAACAGAGACATGACCATCCAGCATGTTAACAGAGACATGACCATCCAGCATGTTAACAGAGACATGGCCATCCAGCATGTTAGTAAAGACATGACCATCCAGCATGTTAACAGAGACATGACCATCCAGCATGTTAACAGAGACATGACCATCCAGCATGTTAACAGAGACTTGACCATCCAGCATGTTAACAGAGACATGACCATCCAGCATGTTAACAGAGACATGACCATCCAGCATGTTAGTAAAGACATGACCATCCAGCATGTTAGTAAAGACATGACCATCCAGCATGTTAACAGAGACTTGACCATCCAGCATATTAACAGAGACTTGACCATCCAGCATGTTAACAGAGACATGACCATCCAGCATGTTAACAGAGACATGACCATCCAGCATGTTAACAGAGACATGACCATCCAGCATGTTAACAGAGACTTGACCATCCAGCATGTTAGTAAAGACATGACCATCCAGCATGTTAGTAAAGACATGACCATCCAGCATGTTAACAGAGACATGACCATCCAGCATGTTAACAGAGACATGACCATCCAGCATGTTAGTAAAGACATGACCAGCCAGCATGTTAACAGAGACATGACCATCCAGCATGTTAACAGAGACATGACCATCCAGCATGTTAACAGAGACTTGACCATCCAGCATGTTAGTAAAGACATGACCATCCAGCATGTTAACAGAGACATGACCATCCAGCATGTTAACAGAGACATGACCAGCCAGCATGTTAACAGAGACATGACCATCCAGCATGTTAGTAAAGACATGACCATCCAGCATGTTAACAGAGACATGACCATCCAGCATGTTAACAGAGACATGACCATCCAGCATGTTAACAGAGACATGACCATCCAGCATGTTAACAGAGACATGACCAGCCAGCATGTTAGTAAAGACATGACCATCCAGCATGTTAGTAAAGACATGACCATCCAGCATGTTAACAGAGACATGACCATCCAGCATGTTAACAGAGACATGACCATCCAGCATGTTAACAGAGACATGACCATCCAGCATGTTAACAGAGACATGACCATCCAGCATGTTAACAGAGACATGACCAGCCTGCATGTTAACAGAGACTTGACCATCCAGCATGTTAACAGAGACATGACCAGCCTGCATGTTAACAGAGACTTGACCATCCAGCATATTAACAGAGACATGACCATCCAGCATGTTAACAGAGACATGACCATCCAGCATGTTAACAGAGACTTGACCACCCAGCATGTTAGTAAAGACATGACCATCCAGCATGTTAACAGAGACTTGACCACCCAGCATGTTAGTAAAGACATGACCATCCAGCATGTTAGTAAAGACATGACCATCCAGCATATTAACAGAGACTTGACCATCCAGCATATTAACAGAGACTTGACCAGCCAGCATGTTAACAGAGACTTGACCACCCAGCATGTTAACAGAGACTTGACCAGCCAGCATGTTAACAGAGACTTGACCATCCAGCATATTAACAGAGACTTGACCAGCCAGCATATTAACAGAGACTTGACCAGCCAGCATATTAACAGAGACTTGACCAGCCAGCATATTAACAGAGACTTGACCAGCCAGCATATTAACAGAGACTTGACCAGCCAGCATATTAACAGAGACTTGACCAGCCAGCCAGCATGTTAGTAAAGACTAGGAGCTGCTCTACAGTAGGGTAATAGGAGCTGCTCTACAGTAGGGTAATAGGAGCTGCTCTACAGTAGGGTAATAGGAGCTGCTCTACAGTAGGGTAATAGGAGCTGCTCTACAGTAGGGTAATAGGAGCTGCTCTACAGTAGGGCAATAGGAGCTGCTCTACAGTAGGGTAATAGGAGCTGCTCTACAGTAGGGTAATAGGAGCTGCTCTACAGTACGGTAATAGGAGCTGCTCTACAGTAGGGTATAGGAGCTACTCTACAGTAGGGTAATAGGAGCTACTCTACAGTACGGTAATAGGAGCTACTCTACAGTAGGGTGATAGGAGCTGCTCTACAGTAGGGTAATAGGAGCTGCTCTACAGTAGGGTAATAGGAGCTGCTCTACAGTAGGGTAATAGGAGCTGCTCTACAGTAGGGTAATAGGAGCTGCTCTACAGTAGGGTAATAGGAGCTGCTCTACAGTAGGGTAATAGGAGCTGCTCTACAGTAGGGTAATAGGTGCTGCTCTACAGTAGGGTAATAGGAGCTGCTCTACAGTAGGGTAATAGGAGCTGCTCTACAGTAGGGTAATAGGAGCTACTCTACAGTAGGGTAATAGGAGCTACTCTACAGTAGGGTAATAGGAGCTGCTCTACAGTAGGGTAATAGGAAAAAACAGTGATGAAACTGGAGAATAACAGTGTGTATCGGTGCAGCCAGCAGATATATTTAGGAACCTGACAGAACCGAGCGTCGACAGAGAGAAGAATATTTTTAATCCTTTATCTTATCTTTCTCATTTACATAAATTCTACCTCCCTCTCCATTGTGTTGTGTTGCAGGGTAGAGATAGCCAGAATGATCCTTTTGTATTAGAGATTCTACTTGTCTGAGATCTATCTGCTTCTTCTCTTTGTGCTCCTGATGGCTTTACCTATGATTCACTACGAGAGGGTCGGGATGCCTCCAAAATGGAAGGCTATTCCTTATACTAACACTATATAGGGAATAGGGTGCCATTTGGGACACCTCTAGATAAACTGTAACACATACTCAAGCTACTAACTTTATCCTGGACAGAAAAGTGTATGCTGGTAATTAAATATAGATCTCAAGCTACAGAAGAATCTGGAGAGAAAACAAAACTCCCAGCTTCATTTAATTCCGTCAGTTACTAGTTGCCAATAATTGCTTTCCAGTCTTAGAGGCTTAGTCCACAGACACTACAGTGACTCAGGGGCCATTATCGACACATAGAGATGAGACGTTATTTGAAGAGTGTCATTTAAAGTTAAAGACAAAAGCAAACAACATTACAGGAGCAAAACCCCTGTAATATCCTGGAGCTACAGGACACTACAGGGCTGCTTCCGACCGCTCTACGACAGATTCTGGGAGCTACAGGACACTACAGGGCTTCTTCCGACCGCTCCACGACAGATTCTGGGAGCTACAGGACACTACAGGGCTTCTTCCGACCGCTCCACGACAGATTCCTGGAGCTACAGGACACTACAGGGCTTCTTCCGACCGCTCTACAACAGATTCCTGGAGCTACAGGACACTACAGGGCTTCTTCCGACCGCTCTACAACAGATTCCTGGAGCTACAGGACACTACAGGGCTTCTTCCGACCGCTCTACGACAGATTCTGGGAGCTACAGGACACTACAGGGCTTCTTCCGACCGCTCTACAACAGATTCCTGGAGCTACAGGACACTACAGGGCTTCTTCCGACCGCTCCACGACAGATTCCTGGAGCTACAGGACACTACAGGGCTTCTTCCGACCGCTCTACGACAGATTCTGGGAGCTACAGGACACTACAGGGCTTCTTCCGACCGCTCTACAACAGATTCCGGGAGCTACAGGACACTACAGGGGTTTGCCAATGACACAACAGTGGTAGGCCTGATCACTGACAATGATGAGACAGACTTATAGGGAGGAGGTCAGTGACCTGGCCGTGTGGTGCCAGGACAACAACCTCTCTCTTAACGTGATCAAGACAAAGGAGATGATTGTGGACTACAGGAAAAAGAGGACCGAGCACGCGCCCATTCTCATCAACGGGGCTGCAGTGGAGCAGGTTGAGAGCTTCAAGTTCCTTGGTGTCCACATCACAAACCAACTAACATGGTCCAAGCACACTAAGCGGGCACGACAAAATCTATTCCTCCTCAGGAGACTGAAAAGATTTGGCATGGGTCCTCAGATCCTCAAAAGGTTCTACATCGAGAGCACATTACTGCCTGGTATGGCAACTGCTCGGCCTCCGACCGCAAGGCACTACAGAGGGTAGTACGAACGGCCCAGTACATCACTGGGCCCAAGCTTCCTACCATCCAGGATCTCTATACCAGGCAGTGTCAGAGGAAGGCCCTAAAAAATGGCAAAGAATCCAGCCACCCCAGTTATAGAGTGTTCTCTCTGCTACCACACGCCAAGTCTAGGTCCAAAAGGCTTCTAAACAGCCATAAGACTCATGAACATCTAGTCAAATGGCTACCCAGACCAGCTTCTACCCCCCCCTAATGTGCAGAAATCTGCTCTAAAGCAGTATCCAAATCCATAGGATGTAGTGATCACAATATAGTAGCCATATCTAGGAAAACCAACGTTCCAAAGGCTGGGCCTAATATAGTGTATAAGAGGTCAGGCTGGGCCTAATATAGTGTATAAGAGGTCAGGCTGGGCCTAATATAGTGTATAAGAGGTCAGGCTGGGCCTAATATAGTGTATAAGAGGTCAGGCTGGGTCTAATATAGTGTATAAGAGGTCAGGCTGGGCCTAATATAGTGTATAAGAGGTCAGGCTGGGCCTAATATAGTGTATAAGAGGTCAGGCTGGGCCTAATATAGTGTATAAGAGGTCAGGCTGGGCCTAATATAGTGTATAAGAGGTCAGGCTGGGCCTAATATAGTGTATAAGAGGTCAGGCTGGGCCTAATATAGTGTATAAGAGGTCAGGCTGGGCCTAATATAGTGTATAAGAGGTCAGGCTGGGCCTAATATAGTGTATAAGAGGTCATACAATAAGTTTTGTGGTAATTCCTCTGTTGACGATGTAAAGCATATTTGCTGGTCTGTGGTGTGTAATGAGGAGCAACCAGACGCTGCTGGTCTGTGGTGTGTAATGAGGAGCAACCAGACGCTGCTGGTCTGTGGTGTGTAATGAGGAGCAACCAGACGCTGCTGGTCTGTGGTGTGTAATGAGGAGCAACCAGACGCTGCCGGTCTGTGGTGTGTAATGAGGAGCAACCAGACGCTGCTGGTCTGTGGTGTGTAATGAGGAGCAACCAGACGCTGCTGGTCTGTGGTGTGTAATGAGGAGCAACCAGACGCTGCTGGTCTGTGGTGTGTAATGAGGAGCAACCAGACGCTGCTGGTCTGTGGTGTGTAATGAGGAGCAACCAGACGCTGCTGGTCTGTGGTGTGTAATGAGGAGCAACCAGACGCTGCACTTGAGACATTTATGAAAGTGCTTTTTCTAGTTACTAATAAACACGCACCCGTTAAGGAAATGACAGTAAAAATGGTTAAATCCACTTGGATTGATGATGAATTGAAACATTGTATGGTTGAGAGGGATGAGGCAAAAGGTATAGCAAATAAGTCTGGCAGCCCAACTGATTGGCAAACATACTGCAAATTGAAAAATCATGTGACAAAATTAAATAAAAATAAACTATACTATGAAACAGAGATCAATTATATAAAGAATAATAGTAAAAAGCTCTGGAGCATCTTCAATTAAATATTTGGAAAAAAGGTAATATCATCTCCGTCATTCATTGAATCAGATGGCTGATAATGACTGGCTGAGAGAAATTGATGACATAAAAAGACTGTGGGGGTTGTTTTGTTAGACTTCAGTGTGTCTTTTGACATTATCGATCATAGTCTGGTGCTGGAAAAACGTATCTGTTATGGAACACAGAGGGTGTTATGGCTTTACACCCCCTGCTATAATGTGGATAAAGAGTTACCTGTCTAACAGAACACAGAGGGTGTTAATGGCTTTACACCCCCTGCTATAATGTGGATAAAGAGTTACCTGTCTAACAGAACACAGAGGGTGTTATGGCTTTACACCCCCTGCTATAATGTGGATAAAGAGTTACCTGTCTAACAGAACACAGAGGGTGTTATGGTTTTACACCCCCTGTTATACTGTGGATTAAGAGTTACCTGTCTAACAGAACACAGAGGGTGTTATGGCTTTACACCCCCTGCTATAATGTGGATAAAGAGTTACCTGTCTAACAGAACGCAGAGGGTGTTATGGCTTTACACCCCCTGCTATAATGTGGGTAAAGAGTTAAACGGCCTAACAGAACACAGAGGGTGTTATGGCTTTACACCCCCTGCTATAATGTGGATAAAGAGTTATCTGTCTAACAGAACACAGAGGGTATTATGGCTTTACACCCCCTGCTATACTGTGGATAAAGAGTTACCTGTCTAACAGAACACAGAGGGTGTTATGGCTTTACACCCCCTGCTATATTGTGGATAAAGAGTTACCTGTCTAACAGAACACAGAGGGTGTTATGGCTTTACACCCCCTGCTATATTGTGGATAAAGAGTTACCTGTCTAACATAACACAGAGGGTGTTATGGCTTTACACCCCCTGCTATATTGTGGGTAAAGAGTTACCTGTCTAACAGAACACAGAGGGTGTTATGGCTTTACACCCCCTGCTATAATGTGGATAAAGAGTTACCTGTCTAACAGAACACAGAGGGTGTTATGGCTTTACACCCCCTGCTATAATGTGGATAAAGAGTTACCTGTCTAACAGAACACAGAGGGTGTTATGGCTTTACACCCCCTGCTATAATGTGGATAAAGAGTTACCTGTCTAACAGAACACAGACGGTGTTATGGCTTTACACCCCCTGCTATAATGTGGATAAAGAGTTACCTGTCTAACAGAACACAGAGGGTGTTATGGCTTTACACCCCCTGCTATAATGTGGATAAAGAGTTACCTGTCTAACAGAAAACAGAGGGTATTATGGCTTTAAACCCCCTGCTATAATGTGGATAAAGAGTTACCTGTCTAACAGAACACAGAGGGTGTTATGGCTTTACACCCCCTGCTATATTGTGGGTAAAGAGTTACCTGTCTAACAGAACACAGAGGGTGTTATGGCTTTACACCCCCTGCTATATTGTGGGTAAAGAGTTACCTGTCTAACAGAACACAGAGGGTGTTATGGCTTTACACCCCCTGCTATAATGTGGATAAAGAGTTACCTGTCTAACAGAACACAGAGGGTGTTATGGCTTTACACCCCCTGCTATAATGTGGATAAAGAGTTACCTGTCTAACAGAACACAGAGGGTGTTATGGCTTTACACCCCCTGCTATAATGTGGATAAAGAGTTACCTGTCTAACAGAACACAGACGGTGTTATGGCTTTACACCCCCTGCTATAATGTGGATAAAGAGTTACCTGTCTAACAGAACACAGAGGGTGTTATGGCTTTACACCCCCTGCTATAATGTGGATAAAGAGTTACCTGTCTAACAGAAAACAGAGGGTATTATGGCTTTAAACCCCTGCTATAATGTGGATAAAGAGTTACCTGTCTAACAGAACACAGAGGGTGTTATGGCTTTACACCCCCTGCTATATTGTGGGTAAAGAGTTACCTGTCTAACAGAACACAGAGGGTGTTATGGCTTTACACCCCCTGCTATATTGTGGGTAAAGAGTTACCTGTCTAACAGAACACAGAGGGTGTTATGGCTTTACACCCCCTGCTATAATGTGGATAAAGAGTTACCTGTCTAACAGAACACAGAGGGTGTTATGGCTTTACACCCCCTGCTATAATGTGGATAAAGAGTTACCTGTCTAACAGAACACAGACGGTGTTATGGCTTTACACCCCCTGCTATATTGTGGATAAAGAGTTACCTGTCTAACAGAACACAGAGGGTGTTATGGCTTTAAACCCCCTGCTATAATGTGGATAAAGAGTTACCTGTCTAACAGAACACAGAGGGTGTTATGGCTTTACACCCCCTGCTATAATGTGGATAAAGAGTTACCTGTCTAACAGAACACAGAGGGTGTTATGGCTTTACACCCCCTGCTATAATGTGGATAAAGAGTTACCTGTCTAACAGAACACAGAGGGTGTTCTTTAATGGAAGGCTCTGCAACAGGTAGAATAAGGAATTCCCCAGGGCAGCTGTTTAGGCCCCTTACTTTTTTCAATCTTTACTAATGACATGCAACTGGTTTTGAGCAAACACTATATACAAATCAGCTACTACAGTGACTGAAATGACTGCAACACTGAATAAAGAGCTGAAGTTAGTTTCAGAATGGGCGGCAAGGAATAAGTTAGTCCTAAAAATAAATAAAAAACTAAAAGCATTGTATTTGGGAAAAAACACATTCACTAAACCTTAAACCTCAAATAAATCTTGTAATGAATACTGTGGAAATTGAGCAAGTTGAGGTGATGTCATGGTCAAAACATATTGATGCAGTAGAAGCTAAGATGGGGAGAAGTCTGTCCATAATAAAGAGATGCTCTGCCTTCTTAACAGCACTATCAACAAGGCAGGTCCTACAGGCACTAGTTTCTACCTTCTTAACAGCACTATCAACAAGGCAGGTCCTACAGGCCCTAGTTTCTACCTTCTTAATAGCACTATCAACGAGGCAGGTCCTACAGGCCCTAGTTTCTACCTTCTTAACAACACTATCAACAAGGCAGGCCCTAGTTTCTACCTTCTTAACAACACTATCGACAAGTCAGGTCCTACAGGCCCCAGTTTCTACCTTCTTAACAGCACTATCAACAAGGCAGGTCCTACAGGCCCTAGTTTTGTCACACCTGGACTACTGTTCGGTGGTGTGGTCAGGTGCCACAAAGAGGGAAAATTGCAATTGTCTCAGAACAGGGAAGCACGGCTGATCCTTGGATGTACACAGAGAGCTAATATTAATAATATGCATGTCAATCTCTCCTGGCTCAAAGTGGAGGAGAGATTGACTTCATCACTACTTGAATTTATGAGAGGTATTGACATGTTGAATACACCGAGTGGTCTGTTTGAGGACAGGAGAGGAGTAGAGAGGAGAGGAGTGGAGAGGACAGGAGAAGAGTAGAGAGGAGAGGAGTGGAGAGGAGAGGAGTAGAGAGGAGAGGAGTGGAGAGGACAGGAGAAGAGTAGAGAGGAGAGGAGTGGAGAGGACAGAGGACAGGAGAGGAGATGGGTTAGTATCAGTGTGGTGTAGATCGACTTCACTAAGGAGAGGAGTAGAGAGGAGAGGAGAGGACAGAGGAGAGGAGTAGAGAGGAGCGGAGTGGAGAGAGGAGAGGAGAGGACAGAGGAGAGGACAGAGGAGAGGAGAGGACAGAGAAGAGGAGAGGACAGAGGAGAGGAGTGGAGAGAGGAGAGGACAGAGGAGAGGAGAGGACAGAGGAGAGGAGAGGAGAGGAGAGGAGAGGAGAGGAGAGGAGAGGAGAGGAGAGGAGAGGAGAGGAGAGGAGTGGAGAGAAGAGAGGAGAGGAGAGGAGGAACGGTAGAGGAGAGGAGAGGAGAGGAGAGGACAGAGGAGAGGAGTGGAGAGAGGAGACGACAGAGGAGAGGAGAGGACAGAGGAGAGGAGAGCACAGAGGAGAGGAGAGGAGTAGAGAGGAGAGGAGTGGAAAGAGGAGAGGACAGAGGAGAGGAGAGGAGTGGAGAAAGGAGAGGACAGAGGAGAGGAGAGCACAGAGGAGAGGAGAGGAGTAGAGAGGAGAGGAGTGGAGAGAGGAGAGGACAGAGGAGAGGAGTGGAGAGAGGAGAGGACAGAGGAGAGGAGAGGACAGAGGAGAGAAGAAGAGTGGACAGAGGAGAGAAGAAGAGTGGACAGAGGAGAGGACAGATGAGAGGAGAGGAGAGAGGAGTGGCCAGGAGAGGACAGAGGAGAGGAGAGGAGTGGAGAGGACAGAGGAGAGGACAGAGGAGAGGAGAGGAGTGGAGAGGAGATAGGTTAGTATCAGTGTGGTGTAGATAAACGTCACTGTGAGGACAAAAGGGATTTGTTTCTTTCCACTCTCTGCCTGGCACACATTACATGTCATTAGTCAGATTCAGAGCCTGAAGGCTGGGAGTGACTCCTGTTCTTCGCAGGCTGGTTGACTGCCAAACAGCAATACATTCCCTATATAGTGCACTACTTCTACCCAGAATCCTATGGGCCCTTGTCAAAAGTAGTGCACTATATAGAAAATAAGGGGCCATTTAGGATGTACACGCTGTTTCTACCCTGCTACTTCGCCTGCTCAGTTATTTTCTGATCTGCTGTTGCCATGCTTAGATGTGTTGTCAAATACCAGTTTGTACATCTCCGCAATTGAATCTAGTCACTGATATATCTGTGACTCACCATGGGTCGTTTTCTGTGTATGTCCCTATTCACTAACCATGGGTCGTTTTCTGTGTACGTCCCTATTCACTAACCATGGGTCGTTTTCTGTGTACGTCCCTATTCACTAACCATGGGTCGTTTTCTGTGTATGTCCCTATTCACTAACCATGGGTCGTCTTCTGTGTACGTCCCTATTCACTAACCATGGGTCGTCTTCTGTGTATGTCCCTATTCACTAACCATGGGTCGTTTTCTGTGTATGTCCCTATTCACTAACCATGGGTCGTTTTCTGTGTATGTCCCTATTCACTAACCATGGGTCGTCTTCTGTGTACGTCCCTATTCACTAACCATGGGTCGTCTTCTGTGTACGTCCCTATTCACTAACCATGGGTCGTCTTCTGTGTACGTCCCTAATCACTAACCATGGGTCGTCTTCTGTGTACGTCCCTATTCACTAACCATGGGTCGTCTTCTGTGTACGTCCCTATTCACTAACCATGGGTCGTCTTCTGTGTACGTCCCTATTCACTAACCATGGGTCGTCTTCTGTGTACGTCCCTATTCACTAACCATGGGTCGTCTTCTGTGTACGTCCCTATTCACTAACCATGGGTCGTCTTCTGTGTACGTCCCTATTCACTAACCATGGGTCGTCTTCTGTGTACGTCCCTAATCACTAACCATGGGTCGTCTTCTGTGTACGTCCTATTCACTAACCATGGGTCGTCTTCTGTGTACGTCCCTATTCACTAACCATGGGTCGTCTTCTGTGTACGTCCCTATTCACTAACCATGGGTCGTCTTCTGTGTACGTCCCTATTCACTAACAATGGGTCGTCTTCTGTGTACGCCCCTATTCACTACACTTTGGACCAGAACCAGGGAATAGCGTGCCCTTCCAGACAGTATTTGTTACCAGGGTAACAGGCAGGCCAGAGAGTGGCTGTTTGATCAGGTTGACTGAGACAGTATTTGTTACCAGGGTAACAGGCAGGCTAGAGAGTGGCTGTTTGATCAGGTTGACTGAGACAGTATTTGTTACCAGGGTAACAGGCAGGCCAGAGAGTGGCTGTTTGATCAGGTTGACTGAGACAGTATTTGTTACCAGGGTAACAGACAGGCCAGAGAGTGGCTGTTTGATCAGGTTGACTGAGACAGTATTTGTTAACAGGGTAACAGGCAGGCCAGAGAGTGGCTGTTTGATCAGGTTGACTGAGACAGTATTTGTTACCAGGGTAACAGGCAGGCCAGAGAGTGGCTGTTTGATCAGGTTGACTGAGACAGTATTTGTTACCAGGGTAACAGGCAGGCCAGAGAGTGGCTGTTTGATCAGGTTGACTGAGAGTTGACTGAGACAGTATTTGTTAACAGGGTAACAGGCAGGCCAAAGAGTGGCTGTTTGATCAGGTTGACTGAGTCAGTATTTGTTAACAGGGTAACAGGCAGGCCAGAGAGTGGCTGTTTGATCAGGTTGACTGAGACAGTATTTGTTACCAGGGTAACAGGCAGGCCAGAGAGTGGCTGTTTGATCAGGTTGACTGAGAGTTGACTGAGACAGTATTTGTTAACAGGGTAACAGGCAGGCCAGAGAGTGGCTGTTTGATCAGGTAGAGTGGAATGATGCGTTGTGTGATGATGATGATGATGATGATGAGGTAGTGTGGGGAGACGTCATAAAAAGGATAAGGAGGGCGTTAGAAAATAGAGGGGAGGGTTTATTATTATTTATTTATTTATTCCTGGGCTGTAGGTGGTTCAGTCAACTCGCTTGTTAACATCCACTTAGGATGGAGTCATTAAAACTCGTTATTTAACCATTCCACAAATTTCTTGTTAACAAACTATAGTTTTGGCAAGTCGGTTAGGACATCTACTTTGTGCATGACACAAGTCCTTTTTCCAACAATTGTTTACAGACAGATTATTTCACTTATAATTCACTGTATCACAATTCCAGTGGGTTAGACGTTTACATACACTAAGTTGACTGTGCCTTTAAACAGCTTGGAAAATTCCAGAAAATTATTTCATGGCTTTAGAAGCTTCTGATAGGCTAATTGACTTAATTTGAGTCAATTGGAGGTGTACCTGTGGATGTATTTTAAGGCCTACCTTCAAACTTAGTGCCTCTTTGCTTGACATCATGGGACAATAAAAATAAATCAGCCAAGACCCCAGAAAAAATTGTAGACCTCCACAAGTCTGGTTGATCCTTGGGAGCAATTTCCAAATGACTGCAGGTACCACGTTAATCTGTATAAACAATATTACACAAGTATAAACACCATGGGACCACGCAGCCGTCATACCGCTCAAGAAGGAGACGTGTTCTGTCTCCTAGAGATGAACGTACTTTGGTGCGAAAAGTGCAAATCAATCCCAGAACAACAGCAAAGGACCTTGTGAAGATGCTGGAGGAAACAGGTACAAAATTATCTATATCCACAGTAAAACGAGTCCTATATCGACATAACCTGAAAGGCAGCTCAGCAAGGAAGAAGCCACTGCTCCAAAATCGCCATAAAAAAGCCAGACTACGGTTTGCAACTGCACATGGGGACAAAGATCGTATTTTTTGGAGAAGTGTCCTCTGGTCTGATGAAACAAAAATAAAACTGTTTGGCCATAATGACCATCGTTATGTTTGGAGGGAAAAGGGGGAGGCTTATAAGCCGAAGAACACCATCCCAACCGTGAAGCACGGGGATGGCAGCATCATGTTGTGGGGGTGCTTTGCTGCAGGAGGCACTGGTGCACTTCACAAAATAGATGGCTGCATGAGGAAGGTCATGAGGGAGGAAAATGATGTGGATATATTGAAGCAACATCTCAAGACATCAGTCAGGAAGTTAAAGCTTGGTCGCAAAAGGGTCTTCCAAATGGACAATGACCCCAAGCATACTTCCAAAGTTGTGGCTTAAGGACAACAAAGTCAAGGTATTGGAGTGGCCATCACAAAGCCCAGAACTCAATCCTATAGAAAATGTTTGGGCAGAACTGAAAAACCGTCTGCGAGCAAGGAGGCCTACAAACCTGACTCAGTTACACCAGCTCTGTCAGGAGGAATGGGCCAAAATTCCTCCAATATTTTGTGGAAAGCTTGTGGAAGGCTACCTGAAACGTTTGACCCAAGTTAAACAATTTAAAGGCAATGCTACCAAATACTAATTGAGTGTATGTAAACTTCTGATCCACTGGGAATGTGATGAAAGAAATAAAAGCTGAAATAAATCATTCTTTCTACTATTATTCTGACATTTCACATTCTTAAAATAAAGTGGTGATCCGAACTGACCTAAAACAGGGGATTTTTACTAGGATTAAATGTCAAGAATTGTGAAAAACTGAGTTTGAGTGTATTTTGCTAAGGTGTATGTAAACTTCTGTCTTCAACCGTACATCTCCTGATTTACATACAGTAAATCCTCGACAATGTTTTACAATATGACCCCAAAAAAATAAATAATAATAATGTTTATTACCATGATGATCAAATCTCACTTCACAAAAATGGATTTTTTTTTACTATAATTTGTGAGGGATCATGTCTGATCATGTCTCGTTTTAATACATGAACAATACACTACTTTCACTGAGGCTTGAGTGAACTATCAGGGTCGCAATAAATGGTGGACAGCACACTTCATCAACTTCTCTTAACAAAACGAAGTGCCGGAATTTCATCACTACTAGAATGGCCTTGACCATCATTCTAACCGTTAATATTTGAATTGTGTAAATATTCCAAAATTAATAACACATTTCAAAATGTATGCATTTTTTTTTTTTTAAAAGGTGATACCTCAGGATACCTAATGCATACTGTAATAAGTCAGAAAATGTATTGCTTGATCCAGAAGTGCAATAGACTGTAAAATTCTAAAATAAGGCAACAGTTGCCTGCCCAGCTAATGGCCCATTCAAACTACACCTAAACTATCTTAAAACTAATTTCACACATACAGTGTGATAATAAATGTGTCAAATTCAATTAACAGTGTGATGGGTGATAATATTACAATTGTCAAATAGAGAAGGAAGAGACTGATTACCAGCTTAAAGTAAGAAACAGTTTACCGAACAGCGCTTTGTACAATATTCCCGCCAGAGATACATGCAAGCCAGAGGTTTTGATTGCTATACCCTATGGGAAAGAGTCGATTCTGAGGTGTTGATTGCTATACCCTATGGGAAAGAGTCTGTTCTAAGGTTTTGATTGCTATACCCTATGGGAAAGAGTCTGTTCTGAGGTTTTGATTGCTATACCCTATGGGAAAGAGTCTGTTCTGAGGTTTTGATTGCTATACCCTATGGGAAAGAGTCTGTTCTGAGGTTTTGATTGCTATACCCTATCGGAAAGAGTCTGTTCTGAGGTTTTGATTGCTTATACCCTATGGGAAAGAGTCTGTTCTGAGGTTTTGATTGCTATACCCTATCGGAGAGAGTCGATTCTGAGGTTTTGATTGCTATACCCTATCGGAGAGAGTCGATTCTGAGGTTTTGATTGCTATACCCTATGGGAAAGAGTCGATTCTGAGGTTTTGTGATGAACCTAGTCTTGGAAAAATGATCTAAATATTGCGCGAATGGGCTCATTTTGTAAATACAACTATTTCCTAGAATAACTGCAGCTCCATGGGTTTCCAGAACTCCTCACTCATGTGAGTACTGGTGACAATCAGCTATAGCTATTTGGGAAAAAATAGCCTTTCAGTTTTATTCTGTTATATTGCATGATATTCTTACTGTCAAATATATATATACTGTATGTGTTGACTGTGGTAGTGCAGGGGAATAAGTGTGTGATGTCTCCTAAATTAACAGGTAAATGTTGAAATGTTTATTATTTTCATCTATGTATTTTTTTGTATTTTTGTATTGTCAAAAAAGACAACTATTGATGATCTTGGTGCCAGAACCATCTGATCTATCTATTCCAGACCCATCTGATCTATCTATTCCAGACCCATCTGATCTATCTATTCCAGACCCATCTGATCTATCTATTCCAGAACCATCTGATCTATCTATTCCAGACCCATCTGATCTATCTATTCCAGACCCATCTGATCTATCTATTCCAGAACCATCTGATCTATCTATTCCAGAACCATCTGATCTATCTATTCCAGACCCATCTGATCTATCTATTCCAGACCCATCTGATCTATCTAATCCAGACCCATCTGATCTATCTAATCCAGAACCATCTGATCTATCTATTCCAGACCCATCTGATCTATCTATTCCAGACCCATCTGATCTATCTATTCCAGACCCATCTGATCTATCTATTCCAGACCCATCTGATCTATCTAATCCAGACCCATCTGATCTATCTATTCCAGACCCATCTGATCTATCTATTCCAGACCCATCTGATCTATCTATTCCAGAACCATCTGATCTATCTATTCCAGAACCATCTGATCTATCTATTCCAGACCCATCTGATCTATCTATTCCAGACCCATCTGATCTATCTATTCCAGACCCATCTGATCTATCTATTCCAGACCCATCTGATCTATCTAATCCAGACCCATCTGATCTATCTAATCCAGACCCATCTGATCTATCTATTCCAGACCCATCTGATCTATCTATTCCAGACCCATCTGATCTATCTAATCCAGACCCATCTGATCTATCTAATCCAGACCCATCTGATCTATCTATTCCAGACCCATCTGATCTATCTATTCCAGACCCATCTGATCTATCTATTCCAGACCCATCTGATCTATCTATTCCAGACCCATCTGATCTATCTAATCCAGACCCATCTGATCTATCTATTCCAGACCCATCTGATCTATCTATTCCAGACCCATCTGATCTATCTATTCCAGACCCATCTGATCTATCTATTCCAGAACCATCTGATCCTATCTATTCCAGAACCATCTGATCCTATCTATTACAGAACCATCTGATCTATCTATTCCAGAACCATCTGATCCTATCTATTCCAGAACCATCTGATCCTATCTATTCCAGAACCATCTGATCCTATCTATTCCAGACCCATCTGGAATACAAACGCTCCACACCGCGTGGCCGCGGCCACCCTAATCTGGTGGTCCCAGCGCGCACGACCCACGTGGAGTTCCAGGTCTCCGGTAGCCTCTGGAACTGCCGATCTGCGGCCAACAAGGCAGAGTTCATCTCAGCCTATGCCTCCCTCCAGTCCCTCGACTTCTTGGCACTGACGGAAACATGGATCACCACAGATAACACTGCTACTCCTACTGCTCTCTCTTCGTCCGCCCACGTGTTCTCGCACACCCCGAGAGCTTCTGGTCAGCGGGGTGGTGGCACCGGGATCCTAATCTCTCCCAAGTGGTCATTCTCTCTTTCTCCCCTTACCCATCTGTCTATCGCCTCCTTTGAATTCCATGCTGTCACAGTTACCAGCCCTTTCAAGCTTAACATCCTTATCATTTATCGCCCTCCAGGTTCCCTCGGAGAGTTCATCAATGAGCTTGATGCCTTGATAAGCTCCTTTCCTGAGGACGGCTCACCTCTCACAGTTCTGGGCGACTTTAACCTCCCCACGTCTACCTTTGACTCATTCCTCTCTGCCTCCTTCTTTCCACTCCTCTCCTCTTTTGACCTCACCCTCTCACCTTCCCCCCCTACTCACAAGGCAGGAAATACGCTCAAACTCATCTTTACTAGATGCTGTTCTTCCACTAACCTCATCGCAACTCCCCTCCAAGTCTCCGACCACTACCTTGTATCCTTTTCCCTCTTGCACTCATCCAACACTTCCCACACTGCCCCTACTCGGATGGTATCGCGCCGTCCCAACCTTCGCTCTCTCTCCCCCGCTACTCTCTCCTCTTCCATCCTATCATCTCTTCCCTCTGCTCAAACCTTCTCCAACCTATCTCCTGATTCTGCCTCCTCAACCCTCCTCTCCTCCCTTTCTGCATCCTTTGACTCTCTATGTCCCCTATCCTCCAGGCCGGCTCGGTCCTCCCCTCCCGCTCCGTGGCTCGACGACTCATTGCGAGCTCACAGAACAGGGCTCCGGGCAGCCGAGCGGAAATGGAGGAAAACTCGCCTCCCTGCGGACCTGGCATCCTTTCACTCCCTCCTCTCTACATTTTCCTCTTCTGTCTCTGCTGCTAAAGCCACTTTCTACCACTCTAAATTCCAAGCATCTGCCTCTAACCCTAGGAAGCTCTTTGCCACCTTCTCCTCACTCCTGAATCCTCCTCCCCCTCCCCCCCCTCCTCCCTCTCTGCAGATGACTTCGTCAACCATTTTGAAAAGAAGGTCGACGACATCCGATCCTCGTTTGCTAAGTCAAACGACACCGCTGGTTCTGCTCACACTGCCCTACCCTGTGCTCTGACCTCTTTCTCCCCTCTCTCTCCAGATGAAATCTCGCATCTTCTGACGGCCGGCCGCCCAACAACCTGCCCGCTTGACCCTATCCCCTCCTCTCTTCTCCAGACCATTTCCGGAGACCTTCTCCCTTACCTCACCTCGCTCATCAACTCATCCCTGACCGCTGGCTACGTCCCTTCCGTCTTCAAGAGAGCGAGAGTTGCACCCCTTCTGAAAAAACCTACACTCGATCACTCCGATGTCAACAACTACAGACCAGTATCCCTTCTTTCTTTTCTCTCCAAAACTCTTGAACGTGCCGTCCTTGGCCAGCTCTCCCGCTATCTCTCTCAGAATGACCTTCTTGATCCAAATCAGTCAGGTTTCAAGACTAGTCATTCAACTGAGACTGCTCTTCTCTGTATCACGGAGGCGCTCCGCACTGCTAAAGCTAACTCTCTCTCCTCTGCTCTCATCCTTCTAGACCTATCGGCTGCCTTCGATACTGTGAACCATCAGATCCTCCTCTCCACCCTCTCCGAGTTGGGCATCTCCGGCGCGGCCCACGCTTGGATTGCGTCCTACCTGACAGGTCGCTCCTACCAGGTGGCGTGGCGAGAATCTGTCTCCTCACCACGTGCTCTCACCACTGGTGTCCCCCAGGGCTCTGTTCTAGGCCCTCTCCTATTCTCGTTATACACCAAGTCACTTGGCTCTGTCATAACCTCACATGGTCTCTCCTATCATTGCTATGCAGACGACACACAATTAATCTTCTCCTTTCCCCCTTCTGACGACCAGGTGGCGAATCGCATCTCTGCATGTCTGGCAGACATATCAGTGTGGATGACGGATCATCACCTCAAGCTGAACCTCGGCAAGACGGAGCTGCTCTTCCTCCCGGGGAAGGACTGCCCGTTCCATGATCTCGCCATCACGGTTGACAACTCCATTGTGTCCTCCTCCCAGAGCGCTAAGAACCTTGGCGTGATCCTGGACAACACCCTGTCGTTCTCAAATAACATCAAGGCGGTGGCCCGTTCCTGTAGGTTCATGCTCTACAACATCCGCAGAGTACGACCCTGCCTCACACAGGAAGCGGCGCAGGTCCTAATCCAGGCACTTGTCATCTCCCGTCTGGATTACTGCAACTCGCTGTTGGCTGGGCTCCCTGCCTGTGCCATTAAACCCCCACAGCTCATCCAGAACGCCGCAGCCCGTCTGGTGTTCAACCTTCCCAAGTTCTCTCACGTCACCCCGCTCCTCCGACTCTCCACTGGCTTCCAGTTGAAGCTCGCATCCGCTACAAGACCATGGTGCTTGCCTACGGAGCTGTGAGGGGAACGGCACCTCAGTACCTCCAGGCTCTGATCAGGCCCTACACCCAAACAAGGGCACTGCGTTCATCCACCTCTGGCCTGCTCGCCTCCCTACCACTGAGGAAGTACAGTTCCCGCTCAGCCCAGTCAAAACTGTTCGCTGCTCTGGCCCCCCAATGGTGGAACAAACTCCCTCACGACGCCAGGACAGCGGAGTCAATCACCACCTTCCGGAGACACCTGAAACCCCACCTCTTTAAGGAATACCTAGGATAGGATAAAGTAATCCTTCTCACCCCCCTTAAAAGATTTAGATGCACTATTGTAAAGTGGCAGTTCCACTGGATGTCATAAGGTGAACGCACCAATTTGTAAGTCGCTCTGGATAAGAGCGTCTGCTAAATGACTTAAATGTAAATGTAAATGTAATCCTATCTATTCCAGAACCATCTGATCCTGTCTATTCCAGAACCATCTGATCTATCTATTCCAGAACCATCTGATCCTATCTATTCCAGAACCATCTGATCTATCTATTCCAGACCCATCTGATCCTATCTATTCCAGTGTAAAGTTAAGGCCCTCTGACCAACCAGGTCCAATCTGTCTAGTGTAAAGTTAAGGCCCTCTGACCAACCAGGTGCTATCTGTCTAGTGTAAAGTTAAGGCCCTCTGACCAACCAGGTGCTATCTGTCTAGTGTAAAGTTAAGGCCCGCTAACCAACCAGGTCCAATATGTCTAGTGTAAAGTTAAGGCCCTCTGACAACCAGGTCCAATCTGTCTAGTGTAAAGTTAAGGCCCTCTGACCAACCAGGTCCAATCTGTCTAGTGTAAATTAAGGCCCTCTGACCAACCAGGTCCAATCTGTCTAGTGTAAGGGGGCTGAGGGGGGCTGGGAGGGAGGAGAGAGGGCCTGTCTGTTCCTGTGATCTGGGGCCTTGGAGGATGAGAATATGCACAGCTGAGGTTCCTGGCCACTGTGCGTCGTCCCTGCCTGCTAGCTAGCAGAGCAGCCTCATGATGCTGAGTACTGTGGACGGGGCCTCTGAGCCATCACAGAGACACACACGCACACATGCACACACGCACGCACGCACACACACACACACACACAACAAAAAAAGCACACAAGCACGTGTGTATGCATGCCAGTCACAAAATGATTGGTTAAATTGAGAAGACTTTAATCTCTCCAGCAGAGCCCTCAGACATGTTGTAATCTGTTCCTGAGAGACTCAAGATACCCTCCTCTCCTCTCACAATCCCAGCCTGCGGCCCAAACGGAGCCCTATGCACTAAAACGACTTGTGACCAGGGCCCATATATAGATGCCATTTGGGATGCAGAACCCATAGGGAGAAAAACAGGCCCAAAATCAAGGAAGGAATACGAACACTACCGTGTTCCCCGGGGAGACCAAATATTTATGTGGTTGCGCAAGTTGCAGAGTGCCACAAGCAGGAACTTCAGCTCTCTTTTCATCGGATACGGTGGGGAAACTGGCGAGCCTTCGACCCCGGTGTTAAAGTCCTAAAACATCACTATATACAACCAACAGCAACATTCTCTAACGCCACAACCATGCAGTCATCTGTGGCTACAGAGCCAAGAGAGTGTGAAATGCTCACCGATTACATAATCACTTTCTGCATGCTATTATTGAAAAAGGACATGACCCTTGTGTATCACAAAAAAATGGGCCCCCCTTTGGTCCCCGAGAACAGGATCAGGAGGCACTGCATTAGGCTAGGATTAGGTCATCCTATCAGGTAGCAGTCACACGTAGTATTAATCCCAATTTGCAGTGACCTCCTGCATGTGTTGTCGCGTTGCGTTTAAATAGTATCCCCAGGAATGTACTTCGATCTACGTGCAGAAAAAATATATCAAAATAGACCTAGTTGTTAAAATATGTAGGACACGGAGATGTTTTTAAATTCACTGGATGTTTCCCAAATGGAAACCTATTCCCTATATAGTGCACTACTATGAACAAGGTCCCTGCTCTTTATGACGTGCACTACTTTAGACCAGGGATGTGTAGGGATTATGGGGCCATGTGGGATACAGCCATTACTTTAGACCAGGGATGTGTAGGGATTATGGGGCCATGTGGGATACAGCCATTACTTTAGACCAGGGATGTGTAGGGATTATGGGGCCATGTGGGATACAGCCACTACTTTAGACCAGGGATGTGTAGGGATTATGGGGCCATGTGGGATACAGCCACTACTTTAGACCAGGGATGTGTAGGGATTATGGGGCCATGTGGGATACAGCCACTACTTTAGACCAGGGATGTGTAGGGATTATGGGGCCATGTGGGATACAGCCACTACTTTAGACCAGGGATGTGTAGGGATTATGGGGCCATGTGGGATACAGCCACTACTTTAGACCAGGGATGTGTAGGGATTATGGGGCCATGTGGGATACAGCCACTACTTTAGACCAGGGATGTGTAGGGATTATGGGGCCATGTGGGATACAGCCACTACTTTAGACCAGGGATGTGTAGGGATTATGGGGCCATGTGGGATACAGCCACTACTTTAGACCAGGGATGTGTAGGGATTATGGGGCCATGTGGGATACAGCCACTACTTTAGACCAGGGATGTGTAGGGATTATGGGGCCATGTGGGATACAGCCAATACTTTAGACCAGGGATGTGTAGGGATTATGGGGCCATGTGGGATACAGCCACTACTTTAGACCAGGGATGTGTAGGGATTATGGGGCCATGTGGGATACAGCCACTACTTTAGACCAGGGATGTGTAGGGATTATGGGGCCATGTGGGATACAGCCACTACTTTAGACCAGGGATGTGTAGGGATTATGGGGCCATGTGGGATACAGCCACTACTTTAGACCAGGGATGTGTAGGGATTATGGGGCCATGTGGGATACAGCCACTACTTTAGACCAGGGATGTGTAGGGATTATGGGGCCATGTGGGATACAGCCACTACTTTAGACCAGGGATGTGTAGGGATTATGGGGCCATGTGGGATACAGCCACTACTTTAGACCAGGGATGTGTAGGGATTATGGGGCCATGTGGGATACAGCCACTACTTTAGACCAGGGATCTGTAGGGATTATGGGGCCATGTGGGATACAGCCATTGAAGTATCTTTGTTTTGACAACTGAACAGTGACACTCTGTGTGGTAAACTACAACATTAATTCAACCTGGTGGTTTCTAGTAAACACACACACACACACACACACACACACACACACACACACACACACACACACACACACACACACACACACACACCAGGTGGTGCATATTCAATTAATAAATTATCCTAGTAGCAATCATTTGTTATTAAACCATAAACAAGGCAGATCCCTGACTGGTAGTGTTACCATGGAGACAACAGGAGAGATGCTGTTAAACAAGGCAGATCCCTGGCTGGTAGTGTTACCATGGAGCCAACAGGAGAGATGCTGTTAAACAAGGCAGATCCCTGGCTGGTAGTGTTACCATGGAGACAACAGGAGAGATGCTGTTAAACAAGGCAGATCCCTGGCTGGTAGTGTTACCATGGAGACAACAGGAGAGATGCTGTTAAACAAGGCAGATCCCTGGCTGGTAGTGTTACCATGGAGCCAACAGGAGAGATGCTGTTAAACAAGGCAGATCCCTGGCTGGTAGTGTTACCATGGAGCCAACAGGAGAGATGCTGTTAAACAAGGCAGATCCCTGGCTGGTAGTGTTACCATGGAGACAACAGGAGAGATGCTGTTAAACAAGGCAGATCCCTGGCTGGTAGTGTTACCATGGAGACAACAGGAGAGATGCTGTTAAACAAGGCAGATCCCTGGCTGGTAGTGTTACCATGGAGCCAACAGGAGAGATGCTGTTAAACAAGGCAGATCCCTGGCTGGTAGTGTTACCATGGAGACAACAGGAGAGATGCTGTTAAACAAGGCAGATCCCTGGCTGGTAGTGTTACCATGGAGACAACAGGAGAGATGCTGTTAAACAAGGCAGATCCCTGACTGGTAGTGTTACCATGGAGACAACAGGAGAGATGCTGTGAAACAAGGCAGATCCCTGGCTGGTAGTGTTACCATGGAGACAACAGGAGAGATGCTGTTAAACAAGGCAGATCCCTGGCTGGTAGTGTTACCATGGAGACAACAGGAGAGATGCTGTTAAACAAGGCAGATCCCTGGCTGGTAGTGTTACCATGGAGACAACAGGAGAGATGCTGTTAAACAAGGCAGATCCCTGGCTGGTAGTGTTACCGTGGAGCCAACAGGAGAGATGCTGTTAAACAAGGCAGATCCCTGGCTGGTAGTGTTACCATGGAGACAACAGGAGAGATGCTGTTAAACAAGGCAGATCCCTGGCTGGTAGTGTTACCATGGAGCCAACAGGAGAGATGCTGTTAAACAAGGCAGATCCCTGGCTGGTAGTGTTACCATGGAGACAACAGGAGAGATGCTGTTAAACAAGGCAGATCCCTGGCTGGTAGTGTTACCATGGAGCCAACAGGAGAGATGCTGTTAAACAAGGCAGATCCCTGGCTGGTAGTGTTACCATGGAGACAACAGGAGAGATGACTGATGCTGTTAAACAAGGCAGATCCCTGGCTGGTAGTGTTACCATGGAGACAACAGGAGAGATGACTGATGCTGTTAAACAAGGCAGATCCCTGACTGGTAGTGTTACCATGGAGACAACAGGAGAGATGCTGTTAAACAAGGCAGATCCCTGGCTGGTAGTGTTACCATGGAGCCAACAGGAGAGATACTGTTAAACAAGGCAGATCCCTGGCTGGTAGTGTTACCATGGAGACAACAGGAGAGATGCTGTTAAACAAGGCAGATCCCTGGCTGGTAGTGTTACCATGGAGCCAACAGGAGAGATGCTGTTAAACAAGGCAGATCCCTGGCTGGTAGTGTTACCATGGAGACAACAGGAGAGATGCTGTTAAACAAGGCAGATCCCTGGCTGGTAGTGTTACCATGGAGACAACAGGAGAGATGCTGTTAAACAAGGCAGATCCCTGACTGGTAGTGTTACCATGGAGACAACAGGAGAGATGCTGTGAAACAAGGCAGATCCCTGGCTGGTAGTGTTACCATGGAGACAACAGGAGAGATGCTGTTAAACAAGGCAGATCCCTGGCTGGTAGTGTTACCATGGAGACAACAGGAGAGATGCTGTTAAACAAGGCAGATCCCTGGCTGGTAGTGTTACCATGGAGACAACAGGAGAGATGCTGTTAAACAAGGCAGATCCCTGGCTGGTAGTGTTACCGTGGAGCCAACAGGAGAGATGCTGTTAAACAAGGCAGATCCCTGGCTGGTAGTGTTACCATGGAGACAACAGGAGAGATGCTGTTAAACAAGGCAGATCCCTGGCTGGTAGTGTTACCATGGAGCCAACAGGAGAGATGCTGTTAAACAAGGCAGATCCCTGGCTGGTAGTGTTACCATGGAGACAACAGGAGAGATGCTGTTAAACAAGGCAGATCCCTGGCTGGTAGTGTTACCATGGAGCCAACAGGAGAGATGCTGTTAAACAAGGCAGATCCCTGGCTGGTAGTGTTACCATGGAGACAACAGGAGAGATGACTGATGCTGTTAAACAAGGCAGATCCCTGGCTGGTAGTGTTACCATGGAGACAACAGGAGAGATGACTGATGCTGTTAAACAAGGCAGATCCCTGACTGGTAGTGTTACCATGGAGACAACAGGAGAGATGCTGTTAAACAAGGCAGATCCCTGGCTGGTAGTGTTACCATGGAGCCAACAGGAGAGATGCTGTTAAACAAGGCAGATCCCTGGCTGGTAGTGTTACCATGGAGACAACAGGAGAGATGCTGTTAAACAAGGCAGATCCCTGGCTGGTAGTGTTACTGTGGAGACAACAGGAGAGATGCTGTTAAACAAGGCAGATCCCTGGCTGGTAGTGTTACCATGGAGACAACAGGAGAGATGACTGATGCTGTTAAACAAGGCAGATCCCTGACTGGTAGTGTTACCATGGAGACAACAGGAGAGATGCTGTTAAACAAGGCAGATCCCTGGCTGGTAGTGTTACCATGGAGCCAACAGGAGAGATGCTGTTAAACAAGGCAGATCCCTGGCTGGTAGTGTTACCATGGAGACAACAGGAGAGATGCTGTTAAACAAGGCAGATCCCTGGCTGGTAGTGTTACCATGGAGCCAACAGGAGAGATGCTGTTAAACAAGGCAGATCCCTGGCTGGTAGTGTTACCATGGAGACAACAGGAGAGATGCTGTTAAACAAGGCAGATCCCTGGCTGGTAGTGTTACCATGGAGCCAACAGGAGAGATGCTGTTAAACAAGGCAGATCCCTGGCTGGTAGTGTTACCATGGAGACAACATGAGAGATGCTGTTAAACAAGGCAGATCCCTGACTGGTAGTGTTACCATGGAGCCAACAGGAGAGATGCTGTTAAACAAGGCAGATCCCTGACTGGTAGTGTTACCATGGAGACAACAGGAGAGATGCTGTTAAACAAGGCAGATCCCTGGCTGGTAGTGTTACCATGGAGCCAACAGGAGGGATGACTGATGCTGTTAAACAAGGCAGATCCCTGGCTGGTAGTGTTACCATGGAGCCAACAGGAGAGATGACTGATGCAGACTCTCTCTGTCCTCTGTTCTAGTACCGCTTCCCAAATGGCACCCTATTCCCTATGGGCCCTGGTCTAAAGTAGTGCCCTATATAGGCAATAGGTTACCATTTGGGACACAGCTGTTTTAATGGGTCTGGTAAAACACAAGACAATGGCTGCTTTCAGACCCGGCATCTGGTATTTCATTACAGGGTTGTCCATGTTGAAATAGAACAACTTCTCTCAGTCAGCACCTTTGAGCGGTAAATTAAATAAAAGTTCCCTATTTCCAACACAACAAGTCAAATAAATATCAACCATTTTTTTTTAAAGTGAGTCTCCATTACATTGTCAGTGTTGACCAAAATATGAACAGAACATAAAACCAACCCGATGCTGTAATATGGCAATAGACGGAAAGGGGGGTAATGTATAATGTGTGTATGAATGCCTAGCTTGGTTCCTAGGTTTTCCAGGGACAGTTCTCTGAACATTGTATGAGTAGTCTTCACTAACATCATTTCCTCATGACAGAATCTATACACTCAATATGACCCCACCCATTTGTACAGGGAACGTGCCTTGTTAGTTCTGCTAGGCTGCGAGCGTGTCTGTCTGTCTGTCTGTCTGTCTGTCTGTCTGTCTGTCTGTCTGTCTGTCTGTCTGTCTGTCTGTCTGTCTGTCTGTCTGTCTGCCTGTCTGCCTGCCTCCCTCCCTCCCTCCCTCCCATGGGAAAGAGCTGGAAGGACTCAGATCTGAGAAGACATGATTGGGCCCCGGGTGAAACAAAACACACTGAACATTTATTTACACCAGGAAATACCTGGATAGGATGGAGAGAGCAACACAGCCTGTCATGACCATCAGTCATTATCAGTAGACTTAACCCTGACCAAGCCATTATCAGTAGACTTAACCCTGACATAGTTATTATCAGTAGACTTAACCCTGACATAGTCATTATCAGTAGACTTAAACCTGACATAGTCATTATCAGTAGACTTAACCCTGACGTAGTCATTATCGGTAGACTTAACCCTGACATAGCCATTATCAGTAGACTTAACCCTGACATAGTCATTATCAGTAGACTTAAACCTGACATAGCCATTATCAGTAGACTTACCCCTGACATAGTCATTATCAGTAGACTTAAACCTGACATAGTCATTATCAGTAGAATTAACCCTGACATAGTCATTATCAGTAGACTTAAACCTGACATAGCCATTATCAGTAGACTTACCCCTGACATAGTCATTATCAGTAGACTTAAACCTGACATAGCCATTATCAGTAGACTTACCCCTGACATAGTCATTATCAGTAGACTTAAACCTGACATAGTCATTATCGGTAGAATTAACCCTGACATAGTCATTATCGGTAGAATTAAACCTGACATAGCCATTATCAGTAGACTTACCCCTGACATAGTCATTATCAGTAGACTTAAACCTGACATAGCCATTATCAGTAGACTTACCCCTGACATAGTCATTATCAGTAGACTTAAACCTGACATAGTCATTATCGGTAGAATTAACCCTGACATAGTCATTATCGGTAGAATTAACCCTGACATAGCCATTATCAGTAGACTTAATGGTGTACACGGTACCATGAAATGCCCAACGATGCAGAGTTCAAAAATAAAATACACAAGAATGGAGCTATATACAGGAAGTACCAGATCAATGTGGAGCTATATACAGGAAGTACCAGATGAATGTGGAGCTATATACAGGAAGTACCAGATGAATGTGGAGCTATATACAGGAAGTACCAGATCAATGTGGAGCTATATACAGGAAGTACCAGATCAATGTGGAGCTATATACAGGAAGTACCAGATCAATGTGGAGCTATATACAGGAAGTACCAGATCAATGTGGAGCTATATACAGGAAGTACCAGATCAATGTGGAGCTATATACAGGAAGTACCAGATCAATGTGGAGCTATATACAGGAAGTACCAGATCAATGTGGAGCTATATACAGGAAGTACCAGATCAATGTGGAGCTATATACAGGAAGTACCAGATCAATGTGGAGCTATATACAGGAAGTACCAGATCAATGTGGAGCTATATACAGGAAGTACCAGATCAATGTGGAGCTATATACAGGAAGTACCAGATCAATGTGGAGCTATATACAGGAAGTACCAGATCAATGTGGAGCTATATACAGGAAGTACCAGATCAATGTGGAGCTATATACAGGAAGTACCAGATCAATGTGGAGCTATATACAGGAAGTACCAGATCAATGTGGAGCTATATACAGGAAGTACCAGATCAATGTGGAGCTATATACAGGAAGTACCAGATCAATGTGGAGCTATATACAGGAAGTACCAGATCAATGTGGAGCTATATACAGGAAGTACCAGATCAATGTGGAGCTATATACAGATAGCACCAGGTCATTGTGGAGCTATATACAGGAACTACCAGTACCAGATTAATGTGGAGCTATATACAGATAGCACCAGGTCATTGTGGAGCTATATACAGGAACTACCAGTACCAGATCAATGTGGAGCTATATACAGGAACTACCAGTACCAGATTAATGTGGAGCTATATACAGGAACTACCAGTACCAGATCAATGTGGAGCTATATACAGGAACTACCAGTACCAGATCAATGTGGAGCTATATACAGGAACTACCAGTACCAGATTAATGTGGAGCTATATACAGGAACTACCAGTACCAGATCAATGTGGAGCTATATACAGGAACTACCAGTACCAGATTAATGTGGAGCTATATACAGGAACTACCAGTACCAGATTAATGTGGAGCTATATACAGGAACTACCAGTACCAGATCAATGTGGAGCTATATACAGGAACTACCAGTACCAGATCAATGTGGAGCTATATACAGGAACTACCAGTACCAGATTAATGTGGAGCTATATACAGGAACTACCAGTACCAGATCAATGTGGAGCTATATACAGGAACTACCAGTACCAGATTAATGTGGAGCTATATACAGGAACTACCAGTACCAGATTAATGTGGAGCTATATACAGGAACTACCAGTACCAGATCAATGTGGAGCTATATACAGGAACTACCAGTACCAGATCAATGTGGAGCTATATACAGGAACTACCAGTACCAAATCGATGTGGAGCTATATACAGGGAGTACCAGATCAATGTGGAGCTATATACAGGGAGTACCAGGTCAATGTGGAGATATATACAGGAAGTACCAGATCAATGTGGAGCTATATACAGGAAGTACCAGATCAATGTGGAGCTATATACAGGGAGTACCAGTACCAGATCAATGTGGAGCTATATACAGGGAGTACCAGTACCAGATCAATGTGGAGCTATATACAGGGAGTACCAGTACCAGATCAATGTGGAGCTATATACAGGAAGTACCAGATCAATGTGGAGCTATATACAGGAAGTACCAGTACCAGATCAATGTGGAGCTATATACAGGAACTACCTGTACCAAATCGATGTGGAGCTATATACAGGGAGTACCAGATCAATGTGGAGCTATATACAGAGAGCACCAGGTCAATGTGGAGCTATATACAGGGAGTACCAGATCAATGTGGAGCTATATACAGGAAGTACCAGGTCAATGTGGAGCTATATACAGGGAGTACCAGATCAATGTAGAGCTATATACAGGGAGTACCAGATCAATGTGGAGCTATATACAGGGAGTACCAGGTCAATGTGGAGCTATATACAGGGAGTACCAGATCAATGTAGAGCTATATACAGGGAGTACCAGATCAATGTGGAGCTATATACAGGGAGTACCAGGTCAATGTGGAGCTATATACAGGGAGTACCAGATCAATGTAGAGCTATATACAGGGAGTACCAGATCAATGTGGAGCTATATACAGGGAGTACCAGGTCAATGTGGAGCTATATACAGGGAGTACCAGATCAATGTGGAGCTATATACAGGGAGTACCAAGTCAATGTGGAGATATATACAGGAAGTACCAGATCAATGTGGAGCTATATACAGGAGTACCAGGTCAATGTGGAGCTATATACAGGAGCACCAGATCAATGTGGAGCTATATACAGGAAGTACCAGGTCAATGTGGAGCTATATACAGGGAGTACCAGATCAATGTGGAGCTATATACAGGGAGTACCAGATCAATGTGGAGATATATACAGGAAGTACCAGATCAATGTGGAGCTATATACAGGAAGTACCAGATCAATGTGGAGCTATATACAGGAGTACCAGTACCAGATCAATGTGGAGCTATATACAGGAGTACCAGATCAATGTGGAGCTATATACAGGAGTACCAGGTCAATGTGGAGCTATATACAGGGAGTACCAGGTCAATGTGGAGCTATATACAGGAGTACCAGATCAATGTGGAGCTATATACAGGAAGTACCAGATCAATGTGGAGCTATATACAGGAAGTACCAGATCAATGTGGAGCTATATACAGGAAGTACCAGATCAATGTGGAGCTATATACAGGAAGTACCAGATCAATGTGGAGCTATATACAGGAAGTACCAGATCAATGTGGAGCTATATACAGGAAGTACCAGATCAATGTGGAGCTATATACAGGAAGTACCAGATCAATGTGGAGCTATATACAGGAAGTACCAGATCAATGTGGAGCTATATACAGGAAGTACCAGATCAATGTGGAGCTATATACAGGAAGTACCAGATCAATGTGGAGCTATATACAGGAAGTACCAGATCAATGTGGAGCTATATACAGGAAGTACCAGATCAATGTGGAGCTATATACAGATAGCACCAGGTCATTGTGGAGCTATATACAGGAACTACCAGTACCAGATTAATGTGGAGCTATATACAGATAGCACCAGGTCATTGTGGAGCTATATACAGGAACTACCAGTACCAGATCAATGTGGAGCTATATACAGGAACTACCAGTACCAGATTAATGTGGAGCTATATACAGGAACTACCAGTACCAGATCAATGTGGAGCTATATACAGGAACTACCAGTACCAGATCAATGTGGAGCTATATACAGGAACTACCAGTACCAGATTAATGTGGAGCTATATACAGGAACTACCAGTACCAGATCAATGTGGAGCTATATACAGGAACTACCAGTACCAGATTAATGTGGAGCTATATACAGGAACTACCAGTACCAGATTAATGTGGAGCTATATACAGGAACTACCAGTACCAGATCAATGTGGAGCTATATACAGGAACTACCAGTACCAGATCAATGTGGAGCTATATACAGGAACTACCAGTACCAAATCGATGTGGAGCTATATACAGGGAGTACCAGATCAATGTGGAGCTATATACAGGGAGTACCAGGTCAATGTGGAGATATATACAGGAAGTACCAGATCAATGTGGAGCTATATACAGGAAGTACCAGATCAATGTGGAGCTATATACAGGGAGTACCAGTACCAGATCAATGTGGAGCTATATACAGGGAGTACCAGTACCAGATCAATGTGGAGCTATATACAGGGAGTACCAGTACCAGATCAATGTGGAGCTATATACAGGGAGTACCAGTACCAGATCAATGTGGAGCTATATACAGGAAGTACCAGATCAATGTGGAGCTATATACAGGAAGTACCAGTACCAGATCAATGTGGAGCTATATACAGGAACTACCTGTACCAAATCGATGTGGAGCTATATACAGGGAGTACCAGATCAATGTGGAGCTATATACAGAGAGCACCAGGTCAATGTGGAGCTATATACAGGGAGTACCAGATCAATGTGGAGCTATATACAGGAAGTACCAGGTCAATGTGGAGCTATATACAGGGAGTACCAGATCAATGTAGAGCTATATACAGGAGTACCAGATCAATGTGGAGCTATATACAGGGAGTACCAGGTCAATGTGGAGCTATATACAGGAGTACCAGATCAATGTAGAGCTATATACAGGGAGTACCAGATCAATGTGGAGCTATATACAGGGAGTACCAGGTCAATGTGGAGCTATATACAGGGAGTACCAGATCAATGTAGAGCTATATACAGGGAGTACCAGATCAATGTGGAGCTATATACAGGGAGTACCAGGTCAATGTGGAGCTATATACAGGGAGTACCAGATCAATGTGGAGCTATATACAGGGAGTACCAGGTCAATGTGGAGATATATACAGGAAGTACCAGATCAATGTGGAGCTATATACAGGGAGTACCAGGTCAATGTGGAGCTATATACAGGGAGCACCAGATCAATGTGGAGCTATATACAGGAAGTACCAGGTCAATGTGGAGCTATATACAGGGAGTACCAGATCAATGTGGAGCTATATACAGGGAGTACCAGATCAATGTGGAGATATATACAGGAAGTACCAGATCAATGTGGAGCTATATACAGGAAGTACCAGATCAATGTGGAGCTATATACAGGGAGTACCAGTACCAGATCAATGTGGAGCTATATACAGGGAGTACCAGATCAATGTGGAGCTATATACAGGGAGTACCAGGTCAATGTGGAGCTATATACAGGGAGTACCAGGTCAATGTGGAGCTATATACAGGGAGTACCAGATCAATGTGGAGCTATATACAGGGAGTACCAGGTCAATGTGGAGATATATACAGGAAGTACCAGATCAATGTGGAGCTATATACAGGGAGTACCAGATCAATGTGGAGCTATATACAGGGAGTACCAGGTCAATGTGGAGCTATATACAGAGAGCACCAGGTCAATGTGGAGCTATATACAGGAAGTACCAGATCAATGTGGAGCTATATACAGGACGTACCAGATCAATGTGGAGCTATATACAGGAACTACCAGTACCAGATCAATGTGGAGCTATATACAGGGAGTACCAGTACCAGATCAATGTGGAGCTATATACAGGGAGTACCAGATCAATGTGGAGCTATATACAGGGAGTACCAGTACCAGATCAATGTGGAGCTATATACAGGAAGTACCAGATCAATTTGGAGCTATATACAAGAAGTACTAGGTCAATGTGGAACTATATACAGGGAGTACCAGTACCAGATCAATGTGCAGCTATATACAGGGAGTACCAGACCAATGTGGAGATATATACAGGGAGTACCAGTACCAGATCAATGTGGAGATATATACAGGGAGTACCAGTACCAGATCAATGTGGAGCTATATACAGGAACTACCAGATCAATGTGCAGCTATATACAGGAAGTACCAGTACCAGCTCAATGTGGAGCTATATACAGGGAGTACCAGTACCAGATCAATGTGCAGCTATATACAGGGAGTACCAGATCAATGTGGATCTATATACAGGGAGTACCAGTACCAGATCAATGTGCAGCTATATACAGGAAGTACCAGTACCAGCTCAATGTGGAGCTATATACAGGGAGTACCAGTACCAGATCAATGTGGAGCTATATACAGGGAGTACCAGTACCAGATCAATGTGCAGCTATATACAGGGAGTACCAGATCAATGTGGAGCTATATACAGGGAGTACCAGATCAATGTGGAGCTATATACAGGGAGTACCAGATCAATGTGGAGCTATATACAGGGAGTACCAGATCAATGTGGAGCTATATACAGGGAGTACCAGATCAATGTGGAGCTATATACAGGAAGTACCAGATCAATGTGGAGCTATATACAGGGAGTACCAGATCAATGTGGAGCTATATACAGGGAGTACCAGTACCAGATCAATGTGGAGCTATATACAGGGAGTACCAGATCAATGTGGAGCTATATACAGGAAGTACCAGATCAATGTGGAGCTATATACAGGGAGTACCAGATCAATGTGGAGATATATACAGAAAGTACCAGATCAATGTGGAGCTATATACAGGGAGTACCAGTACCAGATCAATGTGGAGCTATATACAGGGAGTACCAGATCAATGTGGAGCTATATACAGGGAGTACCAGGTCAATGTGGAGCTATATACAGGGAGTACCAGGTCAATGTGGAGCTATATACAGAGAGCACCAGGTCAATGTGGAGCTATATACAGGAACTACCAGTACCAGATCAATGTGGAGCTATATACAGGGAGTACCAGATCAATGTGGAGCTATATACAGGAAGTACCAGTACCAGATCAATGTGGAGCTATATACAGGAAGTACCAGTACCAGATCAATGTGGAGCTATATACAGGGAGTACCAGATCAATGTGGAGCTATATACAGGGAGTACCAGATCAATGTTGAGCTATATACAGGGAGTACCAGTACCAGATCAATGTGCAGCTATATACAGGGAGTACCAGTACCAGATCAATGTGGAGCTATATACAGGAAGTACCAGATCAATGTGGAGCTATATACAGGGAGTACCAGGTCAATGTGGAGCTATATACAGGGAGCACCAGATCAATGTGGAGCTATATACAGGGAGTACCAGTACCAGATCAATGTGGAGCTATATACAGGGAGTAACAGATCAATGTGGAGCTATATACAGGGAGTACCAGTACCAGGTCAATGTGGAGCTATATACAGGGAGTACCAGTACCAGATCAATGTGGAGCTATATACAGGAAGTACCAGATCAATGTGGAGCTATATACAGGGAGTACCAGATCAATGTGGAGCTATATACAGGAAGTACCAGTACCAGATCAATGTGGAGCTATATACAGGGAGTACCAGATCAATGTGGAGCTATATACAGGGAGTATCAGTACCAGATCAATGTGGAGCTATATACAGGGAGTACCAGATCAATGTGGAGCTATATACAGGGAGTACCAGTACCAGATCAATGTGGAGCTATATACAGGAAGTACCAGATCATTTTGGAGCTATATACAAGAAGTACTAGGTCAATGTGGAGCTATATACAGGGAGTACCAGTACCAGATCAATGTGCAGCTATATACAGGGAGTACCAGACCAATGTGGATATATATACAGGGAGTACCAGTACCAGATCAATGTGGAGATATATACAGGGAGTACCAGTACCAGATCAATGTGGAGCTATATACAGGAACTACCAGATCAATGTGCAGCTATATACAGGAAGTACCAGTACCAGCTCAATGTGGAGCTATATACAGGGAGTACCAGATCAATGTGGAGCTATATACAGGGAGTACCAGTACCAGATCAATGTGAAGTTATATACAGAAAGTACCAGATCAATGTGCAGCTATATACAGGGAGTACCAGATCAATGTGGAGCTATATACAGGGAGTACCAGTACCAGATCAATGTGCAGCTATATACAGGGAGTACCAGTACCAGATCAATGTGGAGCTATATACAGGGAGTACCAGTACCAGATCAATGTGGAGCTATATACAGGGAGTACCAGTACCAGGTCAATGTGGAGCTATATACAGGAAGTACCAGATCAATGTGGAGCTATATACAGGGAGTACCAGATCAATGTGGAGCTATATACAGGGAGTATCAGTACCAGATCAATGTGGAGCTATATACAGGAAGTACCAGATCAATGTGGAGCTATATACAGGAAGTACCAGATCAATGTGGAGCTATATACAGGAAGTACCAGTACCAGATCAATGTGGAGCTATATACAGGAAGTACCAGTACCAGATCAATGTGGAGCTATATACAGGAAGTACCAGATCAATGTGGAGCTATATACAGGAAGTACCAGATCAATGTGGAGCTATATACAGGAAGTACCAGATCAATGTGGAGCTATATACAGGAACTACCAGATCAATGTGGAGCTATATACAGGAAGTACCAGATCAATGTGGAGCTATATACAGGAACTACCAGATCAATGTGGAGCTATATACAGGAAGTACCAGATCAATGTGGAGCTATATACAGGAAGTACCAGTACCAGATCACGCGTCCCCTTCCTGAGCAGAATGACGGCTGCTTGGTCTCATGGTGTTTATACTTGCGTACTATTGTTTATACAGATGAATGTGGTACCTTCAGGCGTTTGGAAATTGCTTCCAAGGATGAACCAGATTTGTGAAGGTCTACAATTTTTTTTCTGAGGTCTTGTGTCATGCACAAAGTAGATGTCCTAACCGACTTGCCAAAACTATAGTAGAGTGGTTGAAAAAAAAGTTTTAATGACTCCAACCTAAGTGTATGTTAACTTCCGACTTCAACTGTATATAGACCAGTGAGTGTGTATATAGTGTGTATATATAGTCTAGTCAGTGTGTATATAGTGTGTATATATAGTCTAGTGAGTGTGTATATAGTGTGTATATATAGTCTAGTGAGTGTGTATATAGTGTGTATATATTGTCTAGTGATTGTGTATATATAGTCTAGTCAGTGTGTATATAGTGTGTATATATAGTCTAGTGAGTGTGTATATAGTGTGTATATAGTCTAGTGAGTGTGTATATAGTGTGTATATAGTCTAGTGAGTGTGTATATAGTGTGTATATAGTCTAGTGAGTGTGTATATAGTGTGTATATATAGTCTAGTGAGTGTGTATATAGTGTGTATATAGTGTGTATATAGTCTAGTGAGTGTGTGTATATAGTCTAGTGAGTGTGTATATAGTGTATATATAGTCTAGTGAGTGTGTATATAGTCTAGTGAGTGTGTATATAGTGTGTATATAGTCTAGTGAGTGTGTATATAGTGTGTATATATTGTCTAGTGAGTGTGTATATAGTGTGTATATATAGTCTAGTGAGTGTGTATATAGTGTGTATATATAGACCAGTGAGTGTGTATATAGTGTGTATATAGTCTAGTGAGTGTGTATATAGTGTGTATATAGTCTAGTGAGTGTGTATATAGTGTGTATATATTGTCTAGTGAGTGTGTATATAGTGTGTATATATTGTCTAGTGAGTGTGTATATAGTGTGTATATATATATAGTCTAGTGAGTGTGTATATAGTGTGTATATATAGTCTAGTGAGTGTGTATATAGTGTATATATATTGTCTAGTGAGTGTGTATATAGTGTGTATATATAGTCTAGTGAGGGTGTATATAGTGTGTATATAGTGTGTATATATAGTCTAGTGAGTGTGTATATAGTGTATATATTGTCTAGTGATTGTGTATATATAGTCTAGTGTGTATATATAGTCTAGTGAGTGTGTATATAGTGTGTATATATATAGTCTAGTGAGTGTGTATATAGTGTGTATATATAGTCTAGTGAGTGTGTATATATAGTCTAGTCAGTGTGTATATAGTGTGTATATATATAGTCTAGTGAGTGTGTATATAGTGTGTATATATTGTCTAGTGAGTGTGTATATAGTGTGTATATATAGTCTAGTGAGTGTGTATATAGTGTGTATATATAGTCTAGTGAGTGTGTATATATAGTCTAGTCAGTGTGTATATAGTGTGTATATATATAGTCTAGTGAGTGTGTATATAGTGTGTATATAGTCTAGTGAGTGTGTATATAGTGTGTATATATAGTCTAGTGATTGTGTATATAGTGTGTATATATAGTCTAGTGAGTGTGTATATAGTGTGTATATATAGTCTAGTGAGTGTGTATATAGTGTGTATATATAGTCTAGTGAGTGTGTATATAGTGTGTATATATTGTCTAGTGAGTGTGTATATATAGTCTAGTGAGTGTGTATATAGTGTGTATATATAGTCTAGTGAGTGTGTGTATAGTGTGTATATATAGTCTAGTCAGTGTGTATATAGTGTGTATATATAGTCTAGTGAGTGTGTATATAGTGTGTATATATAGTCTAGTGAGTGTGTATATAGTGTGTATATATTGTCTAGTGAGTGTGTATATAGTGTGTATATATAGTCTAGTGAGTGTGTATATAGTGTGTATATATAGTCTAGTGAGTGTGTATATAGTGTGTGTATATAGTCTAGTGAGTGTGTATATATAGTCTAGTCAGTGTGTATATAGTGTGTATATATAGTCTAGTGAGTGTGCATATAGTGTGTATATATTGTCTAGTGAGTGTGTATATAGTGTGTATATAGTCTAGTGAGTGTGTATATAGTGTGTATATATAGTCTAGTGAGTGTGTATATAGTGTGTATATATAGTCTAGTGAGTGTGTATATAGTGTGTGTATATAGTCTAGTGAGTGTGTATATAGTGTATATATAGTCTAGTGAGTGTGTATATAGTGTGTATATATAGTCTAGTGAGTGTGTATATAGTGTGTATATATAGTCTAGTGAGTGTGTATATATAGTCTAGTCAGTGTGTATATAGTGTGTATATATAGTCTAGTCAGTGTGTATATAGTGTGTATATATTGTCTAGTGATTGTGTATATAGTGTGTATATATTGTCTAGTGAGTGTGTATATATAGTCTAGTGAGTGTGTATATAGTCTAGTCAGTGTGTATATAGTGTGTATATATAGTCTAGTGGGTGTGTATATATAGTCTAGTCAGTGTGTATATAGTGTGTATATATAGTCTAGTGAGTGTGTATATAGTGTGTATATAGTCTAGTGAGTGTGTATATAGTGTGTATATATAAAGTCTAGTGAGTGTGTATATAGTGTATATATATAGTCTAGTGAGTGTGTATATAGTGTGTATATATATAGTCTAGTGAGTGTGTATATAGTGTGTATATATAGTCTAGTGAGTGTGTATATAGTGTGTATATATAGTCTAGTGAGTGTGTATATAGTGTGTATATATAGTCTAGTGAGTGTGTATATAGTGTGTATATATAGTCTAGTGAGTGTGTATATATAGTCTAGTGAGTGTGTATATATAGTCTAGTGAGTGTGTGTATAGTGTGTATATATAGTCTAGTGAGTGTGTATATAGTGTGTATATATATAGTCTAGTGAGTGTGTATATAGTGTGTATATATAGTCTTGTGAGTGTGTATATAGTGTGTATATATAGTCTAGTGAGTGTGTATATATAGTCTAGTGAGTGTGTATATAGTGTGTATATATAGTCTAGTGAGTGTGTATATAGTGTGTATATATAGTCTAGTCAGTGTGTATATAGTGTGTATATATAGTCTAGTGAGTGTGTATATAGTGTGTATATATAGTCTAGTGAGTGTATATATATAGTCTAGTGAGTGTGTATATAGTGTGTATATAGTGTGTATATATAGTCTAGTGAGTGTGTATATAGTGTGTATATATAGTCTAGTGAGTGTATATATATAGTCTAGTGAGTGTGTATATAGTGTGTATATATAGTCTAGTGAGTGTATATATATAGTCTAGTGAGTGTGTATATAGTGTGTATATATAGTCTAGTCAGTGTATATATAGTCTAGTCAGTGTGTATATAGTGTGTATATATAGTCTAGTGAGTGTGTATATAGTGTCTATATATAGTCTAGTCAGTGTGTATATAGTGTGTATATATAGTCTAGTCAGTGTGTATATAGTGTGTATATATAGTCTAGTGAGTGTGTATATAGTGTATATATAGTCTAGTCAGTGTGTATATATAGTGTAGTGAGTGTGTATATATAGTCTAGTCAGTGTGTATATAGTGTGTATATATAGTCTAGTGAGTGTGTATATAGTGTGTATATATAGTGTAGTGAGTGTGTATATATAGTCTAGTGAGTGTGTATATATAGTCTAGTGAGTGTGTATATAGTGTGTATATATTGTCTAGTGAGTGTGTATATAGTGTGTAAATATAGTGTCGTGAGTGTGTATATATAGTCTAGTGAGTGTGTATATAGTGTGTATATATTGTCTAGTGAGTGTGTATATAGTGTGTATATATAGTGTAGTGAGTGTGTATATATAGTCTAGTGAGTGTGTATATATAGTCTAGTGAGTGTGTATATAGTGTGTATATATAGTCTAGTCAGTGTGTATATAGTGTGTATATATAGTCTAGTCAGTGTGTATATAGTGTGTATATATAGTCTAGTGAGTGTGTATATAGTGTGTATATATAGTCTAGTGAGTGTGTATATATAGTCTAGTGAGTGTGTATATAGTGTGTATATATAGTCTAGTCAGTGTGTATATAGTGTGTATATATAGTCTAGTGAGTGTGTATATAGTGTGTATATATAGTCTAGTGAGTGTGTATATAGTGTGTATATATAGTCTAGTGAGTGTATATATATAGTCTAGTGAGTGTGTATATAGTGTGTATATATAGTCTAGTGAGTGTATATATATAGTCTAGTGAGTGTGTATATAGTGTGTATATATAGTCTAGTCAGTGTATATATAGTCTAGTCAGTGTGTATATAGTGTGTATATATAGTCTAGTCAGTGTGTATATAGTGTGTATATATAGTCTAGTGAGTGTGTATATAGTGTGTATATATAGTCTAGTGAGTGTGTATATAGTGTGTATATATAGTCTAGTGAGTGTGTATATAGTGTGTATATATAGTCTAGTGAGTGTATATATATAGTCTAGTGAGTGTGTATATAGTGTGTATATATAGTCTAGTGAGTGTGTATATAGTGTGTATATATAGTCTAGTCAGTGTGTATATAGTGTGTATATATAGTCTAGTGAGTGTGTATATAGTGTGTATATATAGTCTAGTGAGTGTGTATATAGTGTGTATATATAGTCTAGTGAGTGTATATATATAGTCTAGTGAGTGTGTATATAGTGTGTATATATAGTCTAGTGAGTGTATATATATATAGTCTAGTGAGTGTGTATATAGTGTGTATATATAGTCTAGTCAGTGTATATATAGTCTAGTCAGTGTGTATATAGTGTGTATATATAGTCTAGTCAGTGTGTATATAGTGTGTATATATAGTCTAGTGAGTGTGTATATAGTGTGTATATAGTGTGTATATATAGTCTAGTGAGTGTGTATATAGTGTGTATATATAGTCTAGTGAGTGTGTATATAGTGTGTATATATAGTCTAGTCAGTGTATATATAGTCTAGTGAGTGTGTATATAGTGTGTATATATAGTCTAGTGAGTGTGTATATAGTGTGTATATATAGTCTAGTGAGTGTGTATATAGTGTGTATATATAGTCTAGTCAGTGTGTATATAGTGTGTATATATAGTCTAGTCAGTGTGTATATAGTGTATATATATAGTCTAGTGAGTGTGTATATAGTGTATATATAGTCTAGTCAGTGTGTATATAGTGTGTATATATAGTGTAGTGAGTGTGTATATATAGTCTAGTCAGTGTGTATATAGTGTGTATATATAGTCTAGTGAGTGTGTATATAGTGTGTATATATAGTGTAGTGAGTGTGTATATATAGTCTAGTGAGTGTGTATATATAGTCTAGTGAGTGTGTATATAGTGTGTATATATTGTCTAGTGAGTGTGTATATAGTGTGTATATATAGTGTAGTGAGTGTGTATATATAGTCTAGTGAGTGTGTATATAGTGTGTATATATAGTCTAGTCAGTGTGTATATAGTGTGTATATATAGTCTAGTGAGTGTGTATATAGTGTGTATATATATAGTCTAGTGAGTGTGTATATAGTGTGTATATATAGTCTAGTGAGTGTGTGTATATAGTCTAGTGAGTGTGTATATAGTGTGTATATATAGTCTAGTCAGTGTGTATATAGTGTATATATATAGTCTAGTGAGTGTGTATATAGTGTGTATATATATAGTCTAGTGAGTGTGTATATAGTGTGTATATAGTCTAGTGAGTGTATATATAGTGTATATATAGTCTAGTGAGTGTGTGTATAGTGTGTATATATAGTCTAGTCAGTGTGTATATAGTGTATATATAGTCTAGTCAGTGTGTATAGTGTGTATATATAGTCTAGTCAGTGTGTATATAGTCTAGTCAGTGTGTATATAGTGTGTATATATAGTCTAGTCAGTGTGTATATAGTGTGTATATATAGTCTAGTCAGTGTGTATATAGTGTGTATATATAGTCTAGTCAGTGTGTATATAGTGTGTATATATAGTCTAGTCAGTGTGTATATAGTGTGTATATATAGTCTAGTGAGTGTGTATAGAGTCAGTGCAAATAGTCCGGGTAACCATTAATTGACTATTTAGCAGTCTCATGGCTTGTTGGTCCAAGAGCCGATGCTGCGGTATCGTCAGCCGGACGGTAACAGAGTGAACAGTCTCTGACAGCTTCCTCTGACACGTCCTGTTGCCCCAAGCAGAGACATCACCAACACTCATCCAAATTAAAATGGAAAAAAACGCGGCTTTTTCTGGCAGTAATAGCTGTTATAGAGTCATGGAACGTCCTGTATGGACTGAGGTTGAAAGGACAGTCACAGGACGATTTAATAAGGAGATGTCCAATAGCATGGTCATCAGACTGTTAAATAGCCATCACTAACTCTGCTGCCTACACTGAGAACCAATCACTGGACACTTTAAATAGCCATCACTAACTCTGCTGCCTGTATTTTTGGGCACCGATTTGGCCGATTTTATTTTATTAAAAAAATAAAATCGTACACCTTTATTTAATCTTTATTTAACTAGGCAAGTCAGTTAAGAACACATTCTTATTTTCAATGACGGCCTAGGAACGGTGGGTTAACTGCCTCGTTCAGGGGTAGAACGACAGATTTTCACCTTGTCAGTCCTGGGGATCCAATCATGCAACATTACAGTTAACTAGTCCAACGCTATAACCACCTGCCTCTCATTGCACTCCACGAGGAACCTGCCTGTTTTGCGAATGCAGTAAGCCAAGGTAAGTTGCTAGCTAGCATTAAACTTATCTTATAAAAACAATCAATCATAATCACCAGTTAGCTACACATGGTTGATGATATTACTAGATATTATCTAGCGTGTCCTGCGTTGCATATATTCTGACTGAGCGGTGGTAGACAGAAGCAGGTGCATAAACATTCATTCAAACAGCACTTTCTTTGCGTTTTGCCAGCAGGTCTTCGTTGTGCATCAAGCATTGCGCTGTTTATGACTTCAAGCCTATCAACTCCCGAGATGAGGCTGGTGTAACCGAAGTATAATGGCTGGCTAGTTAGCGCGCGCTAATAGCGTTTCAAACATCACTCGCTCTGAGCCTGTGGATGTTTCCCTTGCTTTGCATGGGTAACGCTGCTTCGAGGGTGGCCGTTGTCGTTGTGTTGCTGGTTCGAGCCCAGGGAGGAGCGAGGAGAGGGACGGAAGCTATACTGTTACACTGGCAATACTAAAGTGCCTATAAGAACATCCAATAGTCAAAGGTTAATGAAATACAAATGGTATAGAGGGAAATAGTCCTATAATTCCTATAATAACTACAACCTAAAACTTCTTACCTGGGAATATTGAAGACTCATGTTAAAAGGAACCACCAGCTTTCATATGTTCTCATGTTCTGAGCAAGAAACTGAAACGTTAGCTTTCTTACATGGCACATATCGCACTTTTACTTTCTTCTCCAACACTTAGTTTTTGCATTATTTAAACCAAATTGAACATGTTTCATTATTTATTTGAGGCTAAATTGATTTTATTGATGTATTATATTAAGTTAAAATAAGTGTCCATTCACTATTGTTGTAATTGTCATTATTACAAATAAATAAATACATTTTTCATTATTACAAACACAAAATC
>NC_088406.1:2510205-2525205 GCF_034236695.1 Oncorhynchus nerka
AGAGGAGATCAGGCCCTACACCCAAACAAGGCAGAGTTCATCTCAGCCTATGCCTCCCTCCAGTCCCTCGACTTCTTGGCTCTGACGGAAACATGGATCACCACAGACAACACCGCTACTCCTACTGCTCTCTCTTCGTCCGCCCACGTGCTCTCGCACACCCCGAGAGCTTCTGGTCAGCGGGGTGGTGGCACCGGGATCCTCATCTCTCCCAAGTGGTCATTCTCTCTTTCTCCCCTTACCCATCTGTCTATCGCCTCCTTTGAATTCCATGCTGTCACAGTTACCAGCCCTTTCAAGCTTAACATCCATATCATTTATCGCCCTCCAGGTTCCCTCGGAGAGTTCATCAATGAGCTTGATTCCTTGATAAGCTCCTTTCCTGAGGACGGCTCACCTCTCACAGTTCTGGGCGACTTTAACCTCCCCGTCTACCTTTGACTCATTCCTCTCTGCCTCCTTCTTTCCACTCCTCTCCTCTTTTGACCTCACCCTCTCACCTTCCCCCCTACTCACAAGGCAGGCAATACGCTCGACCTCATCTTTACTAGATGCTGTTCCTCCACTAACCTCATTGCAACTCCCCTCCAAGTCTCCGACCACTACCTTGTATCCTTTTCCCTCTCGCTCTCATCCAACACTTCCCACACTGCCCCTACTCGGATGGTATCGCGCCGTCCCAACCTTCGCTCTCTCTCCCCGCTTCTCTCTCCTCTTCCATCCTATCATCTCTTCCCTCTCCTCAAACCTTCTCCAACCTATCTCCTGATTCTGCCCCCTCAACCCTCCTCTCCTCCCTTTCTGCATCCTTTGACTCTCTATGTCCCCTATCCTCCAGGCCGGCTCGGTCCTCCCCTCCCGCTCCGTGGCTCGACGACTCATTGCGAGCTCACAGAACAGGGCTCCGGGCAGCCGAGCGGAAATGGAGGAAAACTCGCCTCCCTGCGGACCTGGCATCCTTTCACTCCCTCCTCTCTACATTTTCCTCCTCTGTCTCTGCTGCTAAAGCCACTTTCTACCACTCTAAATTCCAAGCATCTGCCTCTAACCCTAGGAAGCTCTTTGCCACCTTCTCCTCCCTCTTGAATCCTCCTCCCCTCCCCCCTCCTCCCTCTCTGCAGATGACTTCATCAACCATTTTGAAAAGAAGGTCGACGACATCCGATCCTCGTTTGCTAAGTCAAACGACACCGCTGGTTCTGCTCACACTGCCCTACCCTGTGCTCTGACCTCTTTCTCCCCTCTCTCTCCAGATGACATCTCGCGTCTTGTGACGGCCGGCCGCCCAACAACCTGCCCGCTTGACCCTATCCCCTCCTCTCTTCTCCAGACCATCTCCGGTGACCTTCTCCCTTACCTCACCTCGCTCATCAACTCATCCCTGACCGCTGGCTACGTTGCACCCCTTCTGAAAAAACCTACACTCGATCCCTCCGATGTCAACAACTACAGACCAGTATCCCTTCTTTCTTTTCTCTCCAAAACTCTTGAACGTGCCGTCCTTGGCCAGCTCTCCCGCTATCTCTCTCAGAATTACCTTCTTGATCCAAATCAGTCAGGTTTCAAGACTAGTCATTCAACTGAGACTGCTCTTCTCTGTATCACGGAGGCGCTCCGCACTGCTAAAGCTAACTCTCTCTCCTCTGCTCTCATCCTTCTAGACCTATCGGCTGCCTTCGATACTGTGAACCATCAGATCCTCCTCTCCACCCTCTCCGAGTTGGGCATCTCCGGCGCGGCCCACGCTTGGATTGCGTCCTACCTGACAGGTCGCTCCTACCAGGTGGCGTGGCGAGAATCCGTCTCCTCACCACGCGCTCTCACCACTGGTGTCCCCCAGGGCTCTGTTCTAGGCCCTCTCCTATTCTCGCTATACACCAAGTCACTTGGCCCTGTCATAACCTCACATGGTCTCTCCTATCATTGCTATGCAGACGACACACAATTAATCTTCTCCTTTCCCCCTTCTGACGACCAGGTGGCGAATCGCATCTCTGCATGTCTGGCAGACATATCAGTGTGGATGACGGATCATCACCTCAAGCTGAACCTCGGCAAGACGGAGCTGCTCTTCCTCCCGGGGAAGGACTGCCCGTTCCATGATCTCGCCATCACGGTTGACAACTCCATTGTGTCCTCGTCCCAGAGCGCTAAGAACCTTGGCGTGATCCTGGACAACACCCTGTCGTTCTCAAATAACATCAAGGCGGTGGCCCGTTCCTGTAGGTTCATGCTCTACAACATCCGCAGAGTACGACCCTGCCTCACACAGGAAGCGGCGCAGGTCCTAATCCAGGCACTTGTCATCTCCCGTCTGGATTACTGCAACTCGCTGTTGGCTGGGCTCCCTGCCTGTGCCAATAAACCCCTACAACTCATCCAGAACGCCGCAGCCCGTCTGGTGTTCAACCTTCCCAAGTTCTCTCACGTCACCCCGCTCCTCCGCTCTCTCCACTGGCTTCCAGTTGAAGCTCGCATCCGCTACAAGACCATGGTGCTTGCCTACGGAGCTGTGAGGGGAACGGCACCTCAGTACCTCCAGGCTCTGATCAGGCCCTACACCCAAACAAGGGCACTGCGTTCATCCACCTCTGGCCTGCTCGCCTCCCTACCACTGAGGAAGTACAGTTCCCGCTCAGCCCAGTCAAAACTGTTCGCTGCTCTGGCCCCCCAATGGTGGAACAAACTCCCTCACGACGCCAGGACAGCGGAGTCAATCACCACCTTCCGGAGACACCTGAAACCCCACCTCTTTAAGGAATACCTAGGATAGGATAAAGTAATCCTTCTCACCCCCCTTAAAAGACCTAGATGCACTATTGTAAAGTGGCTGTTCCACTGGATGTCATAAGGTGAAAGCACCAATTTGTAAGTCGCTCTGGATAAGAGCGTCTGCTAAATGACTTAAATGTAAATGTAAAATTATCTGTCATTATGACTGCGCCTAGTGAATTAGCAGTAAAGTAGATATGTTGAAGAGAGATTTGCTTATTGCTGAGATTAAACACACAAAGCTTCTCCATTGCTTCTTATGGAGTCTGAAATATCCCATAATGAATGTACCAGTAGCAGTCTGAAATACCCCATAATGAATGTACCAGGAGCAGTCTGAAATACCCCATAATGAATGTACCAGTAGCAGTCTGAAATACCCCATAATGAATGTACCAGTAGCAGTCTGAAATACCCCATAATGAATGTACCAGTAGCAGTCTGAAATACCCCATAATGAATGTACCAGTAGCAGTCTGAAATAGCCCATAATGAATGTACCAGTAGCAGTCTGAAATACCCCATAATGAATGTACCAGTAGCAGTCTGAAATAGCCCATAATGAATGTACCAGTAGCAGTCTGAAATACCCCATAATGAATGTACCAGTAGCAGTCTGAAATAGCCCATAATGAATGTACCAGTAGCAGTCTGAAATACCCCATAATGAATGTACCAGTAGCAGTCTGAAATACCCCATAATGAATGTACCAGTAGCAGTCTGAAATACACCATAATGAATGTACCAGTAGCAGTCTGAAATACCCCATAATGAATGTACCAGTAGCAGTCTGAAATGCCCCATAATGAATTTACCAGTAGCAGTCTGAAATACCCCATAATGAATGTACCAGTAGCAGTCTGAAATAGCCCATAATGAATGTACCAGTAGCAGTCTGAAATAGCCCATAATGAATGTACCAGTAGCAGTCTGAAATACCCCATAATGAATGTACCAGTAGCAGTCTGAAATACCCCATAATGAATGTACCAGTAGCAGTCTGAAATACCCCATAATGAATGTACCAGTAGCAGTCTGAAATACCCCATAATGAATGTACCAGTAGCAGTCTGAAATACCCCATAATGAATGTACCAGTAGCAGTCTGAAATACCCCATAATGAATGTACCAGTAGCAGTCTGAAATGGGAAACTCACCTGATAGTATAACTTTCCTTCGTAAACAGAGACATCAAAAAACCTGACATGAAATACATAGGATGTATAGAGGTCGACCGATTAATCGGAATGGACGATTAAGTTCAAGTTTTCATAACAATCGGTAATCGGCATTTTGGGACACCGATCGTGGCCGATTACATTGCACTCCACGAGGAGACTGCGTGGCAGGCTGACTACCTGTTACTCCACGAGGAGACTGCGTGGCAGGCTGACTACCTGTTACTCCACGAGGAGACTGCGTGGCAGGCTGACTACCTGTTACTCCACGAGGAGACTGCGTGGCAGGCTGACTACCTGTTACTCCACGAGGAGACTGCGTGGCAGGCTGACTACCTGTTATGCGAGTGCAGCAAGGAGCCAAGGTAAGGTGCTAGCTAGCATTAAACGTATCTTATAAAAAACAATCAATCTTAACATAATCACTAGTTAACTACACATGGTTGATGATATTACTAGTTTATCTAGCTTGTCCTGCGTTGCATATAATCGATGTGGTGCCTGGTAATTTATCATTGAATCACAGCCTACTTCTCCAAACGGGTGATTTAACAAGCGCAATCGCGAAAAAAGAACTGTCGTTGCACCAATGTACCTAACCATAAACATCAATGCCTTTCTTAAAATCAATACACAAGTATATATATTTTAAACCTGCATATTTAGTTAATATTGCCTGTTAACATGAATTTATTTTAACTAGGGAAATTGTGTCACTTCTCTTGCGTTCTGTGCAGCAGAGTCAGGGTATATGCAGCAGTTTGGGCCGCCTGGCTCGTTGCGAACTGTGTGAAGACCATTTCTTCCTAACAAAGACAGACAACTTCGCCAAACTGGGGATGATTTAACAAAAGCGCATTTGCGAAAAAAGCACAATCGTTGGACGAATGTACCTAACCATAAACATCAATGCCTTTCTTAAAATCAATACACAGAAGTATATATTTTTAAACCTGCATATTTAGTTAAAAGAAATCGTAAACATTCATTCAAACAGCACTTTCGTGCGTTTTGCCAGAAGCTTGTGCTTCAAGCATTGAGCTGTTTATGACTTCAAGCCTATCAACTGCCAAGATTAGGCTGGTGTAACCGATGTGAAATGGCTAGCTGTTCTGAGCAAGGAACTGAAACGTTAGCTTTCTTACATGGCACATATTGCACTTTTACTTTCTTCTCTTTTTCTCTCTTCTGCATTATTTAAACCAAATTGAACATTTCATTATTTATTTGAGGCTAAATTGATTCATTATATTAAGTTAAAATAAAAGTGTTCATTCAGTATTGTTATAATTGTCATTATTACAAATAGATAAATATTTTTTATTATTATATATATATATATATATATTTTTTTTTAAATTTATTTTTAAATCGGCCGATTAATCTGTATCGGCCTTTTTTGGTCCTTCAATAATCGGTATCAGCTTTTTTGGTCCTCCATTAATCGGTGTCAGCTTTTTTGGCCCTCCAATAATCGGTGTCAGCTTTTTTGGCCCTCCAATAATCGGTGTCAGCTTTTTTGGTCCTCCATTAATCGGTGTCAGCTTTTTTGGTCCTCCATTAATCGGTGTCAGCTTTATAAAAAATCATAATCACTCAACCTCTAGTACAGTATGTTATGTCTGCCTGAGTTTGATGGTTTGATGTGTAACTCTATACAAGTATGAGGGAGATAAAGAGAGAGAGATAGAGGGAGATAGAGATAAAGAGAGAGAGATAGAGGGAGATAAAAAGAGAGATCAAGAGAGCGATAAAGAGAGAGAGATAGAGAGAGAGGGGGAGAGAGAGTATTTCCAATCTGTAAGACAGTTTGAGTGTGCGGGAGGAGGGGGGATGAGAGGGGTAGGTGGGGTGAGATGGGGGAGAAGTATGAATCAGATTTCAACAGCTCTGTGAGAGTAAGCACTGACAATGTCCTAAATAGGGACTAGGGTGCCATTTGGGATGCATTTGAGTGTGACTTAAAGGCAGTGGCAGAGAGAGCCATGACATTGTGCTTCACATTGAAACAACCTTTCAGCATGGAGCTATTTGTTTCCTGGCCTAGCTGACATGAAGCCATTGGGTATTCAATGAAAGAAATATATATATTTCCCACCACTTAACTTGAGGTGCTATAGACATTCCTCTAGACTACAATGACATTCCTCTAGACCACCACGATATTCCTCTAGACTACCAGGACATTCCTCTAGACTACCAGGACATTCCTCTAGACTACCAGGACATTCCTCTAGACTACCATGACATTCCTCTAGACTACCAGGACATTCCTCTAGACTACCAGGACATTCCTCTAGACTACCATGACATTCCTCTAGACTACCAGGACATTCCTCTAGACTACCATGACATTCCTCTAGACTACCAGGACATTCCTCTAGACTACCAGGACATTCCTCTAGACTACCATGACATTCCTCTAGACTACCATGACATTCCTCTAGACTACCATGACACTTTGAAAGCCTCCCCTTAACCCAAGGCACCTCAGACCTTCCTGGATGTACACACCCATATATGGCCATTTCCACGTCGCCTCCCTAACTACCTTTTTCCCATGCAGCTAGCAAACGTCAAACACCAGACCCTGCCCCCCTGCCTAACCCCTTGCCTGCCTACCCCCCTGCCCTCCCCCTGCCCGGGCATGCCACAGGAAAAGGCCCATAAGCAGGGAACAAGTTCCCTTCCTGTTTTCAAAGACGATTCGTATGGTATGCAGAGCCGTTTCCTGCTTGGCCCGAGCTGATTTCACCCTCTATTCCCACATCTGGCAACTCCCCTCTTCACTAGTCAGACCAGACCCACAGCTGCACACTGGACACAGCCAACTACAGGGCCTACAACCCTAATGGCACCACGCTCCCTATAAAATGGACCAGGGTACCATTCGGGACTCAGCTTGGAGCCGACAGTACAGTGACCCTGTTGAGTTGAGCAACACTGGCTGTGAAAGACTGAAAGAGAGTCATAGACGGAGCCAGGGAGACAGACAGTCATTCCAAGCATGTCTCATTCACATACTGACGACTACAGTGGCTAAACGACAGACCAGGTCTGCTCTACCGATCTCAGCATACAGTGTAGGTGAAACAATAGGAGAACTAATGAAGGGCTTTGAATCAAATCTTTGGTCGAACATTCTAACCCCTTCTACTACTACTAAAACAACCATAACATTCTAACCACTTCTACTACAACGACAACATTCTAACCCCTTCTACTGCTACTATAACATTCTAACCCCTTCTACTGCTACTATAACATTCTAACCCCTTCTACTAATACTACTACTACTACCATAACATTCTAACCCCTTCTAATACTCCTACTACCATAACATTCTAACCCCTTCTAATACTCCTACTACCATAACATTCTAACCCCTTCTACTACTACTATAACATTCTAACCCCTTCTACTACTACCATAACATTCTAACCCCTTCTACTGCTACTATAACATTCTAACCCCTTCTACTGCTACTATAACATTCTAACCCCTTCTACTGCTACTATAACATTCTAACCCCTTCTACTACTACTATAACATTCTAACCCCTTCTACTGCTACTATAACATTCTAACCCCTTCTACTACTACTATAACATTCTAACCCCTTCTACTGCTACTATAACATTCTAACCCCTTCTACTGCTACTATAACATTCTAACCCCTTCTACTACTACTACTACTACTATAACATTCTAACCCCTTCTACTGCTACTATAACATTCTAACCCCTTCTACTGCTACTATAACATTCTAACCCCTTCTACTACTACTAAAACAACCATAACATTCTAACCACTTCTACTACAACGACAACATTCTAACCCCTTCTACTGCTACTATAACATTCTAACCCCTTCTACTGCTACTATAACATTCTAACCCCTTCTACTAATACTACTACTACTACCATAACATTCTAACCCCTTCTAATACTCCTACTACCATAACATTCTAACCCCTTCTAATACTCCTACTACCATAACATTCTAACCCCTTCTACTACTACTATAACATTCTAACCCCTTCTACTACTACCATAACATTCTAACCCCTTCTACTGCTACTATAACATTCTAACCCCTTCTACTGCTACTATAACATTCTAACCCCTTCTACTGCTACTATAACATTCTAACCCCTTCTACTACTACTATAACATTCTAACCCCTTCTACTGCTACTATAACATTCTAACCCCTTCTACTACTACTATAACATTCTAACCCCTTCTACTGCTACTATAACATTCTAACCCCTTCTACTACTACTACTACTACTATAACATTCTAACCCCTTCTACTGCTACTATAACATTCTAACCCCTTCTACTGCTACTATAACATTCTAACCCCTTCTACTACTACTACTACTACTATAACATTCTAACCCCTTCTACTGCTACTATAACATTCTAACCCCTTCTACTACTACTATAATATTCTAACCCCTTCTACTACTACTACTGCTACTATAACATTCTAACCCCTTCTACTACTACTATAACATTCTAACCCCTTCTACTGCTACTATAATATTCTAACCCCTTCTACTACTACTACTACTATAACATTCTAACCCCTTCTACTGCTACTATAACATTCTAACCCCTTCTACCACTACTATAATATTCTAACCCCTTCTACTACTGCTACTATAACATTCTAACCCCTTCTACTGCTACTATAACATTCTAACCCCTTCTACTACTACTACTACTACTACTACTATAACATTCTAACCCCTTCTACTGCTACTATAACATTCTAACCCCTTCTACTACTACTATAATATTCTAACCCCTTCTACTACTACTACTGCTACTATAACATTCTAACCCCGTCTACTACTACTATAACATTCTAACCCCTTCTACTGCTACTATAACATTCTAACCCCTTCTACTACTACTACTACTACTATAACATTCTAACCCCTTCTACTACTACTAAAACAACCATAACATTCTAACCCCTTCTACTACAACGACAACATTCTAACCCCTTCTACTGCTACTGTAACATTCTAACCCCTTCTACTACTACTATAACATTCTAACCCCTTCTACTAATACTACTACTACTACCATAACATTCTAACCCCTTCTAATACTCCTACTACCATAACATTCTAACCCCTTCTACTGCTACTATAACATTCTAACCCCTTCTACTACTACCATAACATTCTAACCCCTTCTACTACTACTACTACTACCATAACATTCTAACCCCTTCTACTACTACTACTACTACCATAACATTCTAACCCCTTCTACTCCTACTACCATAATATTCTAACCCCTTCTACTGCTACTATAACATTCTAACCCCTTCTACTGCTACTATAACATTCTAACCCCTTCTACTACTACTATAACATTCTAACCCCTTCTACTAATACTACTACTACTACCATAACATTCTAACCCCTTCTACTACTACTACTACTACCATAACATTCTAACCCCTTCTACTACTACTACTACTACCATAACATTCTAACCCCTTCTTCTACTACTACTACCATAACATTCTAACCCCTTCTTCTACTACTACTACCATAACATTCTAACCCCTTCTACTCCTACTACCATAATATTCTAACCCCTTCTACTGCTACTATAACATTCTAACCCCTTCTACTGCTACTATAACATTCTAACCCCTTCTACTACTACTATAACATTCTAACCCCTTCTACTAATACTACTACTACTACCATAACATTCTAACCCCTTCTACTGCTACTATAACATTCTAACCCCTTCTACTGCTACTACTACTACCATAACATTCTAACCCCTTCTACTACTACTACTACTACTACCATAACATTCTAACCCCTTCTACTACTACTACCATAACATTCTAACCCCTTATTCTACTACTACTACCATAACATTCTAACCCCTTCTACTCCTACTACCATAATATTCTAACCCATTCTACTGCTACTATAACATTCTAACCCCTTCTACTACTACTACTACTACTACTACTACTACTATAATATTCTAACCCCTTCTACTGCTACTATAACATTCTAACCCCTTCTACAACTACTATAACATTCTAATCCCTTCTACTACTACTACTACTACTACTACTATAACATTCTAACCCCTTCTACTGCTACTATAACATTCTAACCCCTTCTACTACTACTATAACATTCTAACCCCTTCTACTACTACTATAACATTCTAATCCCTTCTACTACTACTACTACTACTACTACTATAACATTCTAACCCCTTCTACTACTACTATAACATTCTAACCCCTTCTACTACTACTACTACTACTACTACTATAACATTCTAACCCCTTCTACTGCTACTATAACATTCTAACCCCTTCTACTACTACTACTATAACATTCTAACCCCTTCTACTACTACTATAACATTCTAACCCCTTCTACTACTACTATAACATTCTAACCCCTTCTACGAATACTACTATAACATTCTAACCCCTTCTACTACAACATTCTAACCCCTTCTACTACTACTACTACTACTATAACATTCTAACCCCTTCTACTGCTACTATAACATTCTAACCCCTTCTACGAATACTACTATAACATTCTAACCCCTTCTACTAATACTACTATAACATTCTAACCCCTTCTACTAATACTACTATAACATTCTAACCCCTTCTACTAATACTACTACTACCATAACATTCTAACCCCTTCTACTAATACTACTATAACATTCTAACCCCTTCTACTAATACTACTACTACCATAACATTCTAACCCCTTCTACTAATACTACTATAACATTCTAACCCCTTCTACTGTTGCGCCTTCTTCACCACACTGTCTGTGTTGGTGGACCATTTCAGTTTGTCCGTGATGTGAAAGCGGAGGAACTTAAAACTTTCCACCTTCTCCACTGCTGTGCCTTAGATGTGGATAAGGGGGTGCTCCCTCTGCTGTTTCCTGAAGTCCACGATCATATCCTTTGTTGTGTTGACAATGAGTGAGAGGTTATTTTCCTGACACCACACTCCGGGTGCTCTTACCTCCTCCCTGTAGACTGTCTCATCATTGTTGGTAATCAAACCCACTACTGTTGTGTCGTCTGCAAACTTGATAATTGAGTTGGAGGCGTGCATGGCCATGCATTTCATGGATGAACAGAGAGTACAGGAGGAGGCTGAGTACACACCCTTGTGGGGCCCCAGTGTTGAGGGTCAGTGAGGTGGAGATGTTGTTTCCTGCCCTCACCACCTGGGGGCGTCCCGTCAGGAAGTCCAGGACCCAATTCCACAGGGCGGGATTGAGATCTAGGGCCTCCAGCTTGATGATGAGTTTGGAGGGTACTATGGTGTTGAATGCTGAGCTGAAGTCAATGAACAGCCTTTTTACGTAGGTATTCCTCTTGTCCAAATGGGTTAGGGCAGTGTGCAGTGTGGTTGCATCGTCGATGCCGTTTGGTCCAGCAGCCTTGGGAGGGTTGACACGTTTAAATGTTTTACTCACGTCGGCCACGGAGAAGGAGAGGGGCGCAGTCCTAGTTAGTGGGTCGTGATCGTGGCACTGTATTATCCTCAAATCGGACAAAGGTGTTTAGTTTGTCTGGAAGCGTGACGTCGGTATCTGTGACGTGGCTGGTTTTCTCTTTGTAGTCCGTGATTTCCTGAATACCCTGGCACATATGTCTCGTGTCTGAGCTGTTGAATTGCGACTCCACTTTGTCCCTGTACCGGCATTTTTGTTTTTATTGCCTTGCGGAGGAAATAACTACACTGTTTATGCATGAGAGCACCAGCTGTTCCGGATGACGGTGTGATAACCTTTAAACAGGTCAACATTCACAAAGCAGCTGGGCCAGACATATTACCAGGACGTGTACTCAAAGCGGACCAACTGGCAAGTGTCTTCACTGACATGTTCCACCTCTCCCTGACCGAGTCTGTAATACCCACATGTTTCAAGCAGACCACCATAGTCCCTGTGCCCAAGGAAGCGAAGGTAACCTGCCTAAATGATTACCACCCCGTAGCACTCACATCGGTAGCCATGAAGTGCTTTGAAAGGCTGGTCATGGCTCACATCAACAGCATCCTCCCGGATACCCTAGACCCACTCCAAATCGCATACTTCCCCAACAGATCCACAGATGACGCAATCTCAATCACACAACACACTGCCCTTTCTCAACTGGACAAAAGGAAAACCTATGTGAGAATGCTGGTCATTGACTACAGCACAGTGTTCAGCACCATAGTGCCCACGAAGCACATCACTAAGCTAAGGACCCTGGGACATCGTGGGCGGCAGGGTAGCCTAGTGGTTAGAGCATTGGACTAGTAACCGGAAGGTTGCGAGTTCAAACCCCCGAGCTGACAAGGTACAAATCTGTCGTTCTGCCCCTGAACAGGCAGTTAACCCACTGTTCCTAGGCCGTCATTGAAAATAAGAATTTGTTCTTAACTGACTTGCCTGGTTAAATAAAGGTAAAATAAAAAATAAGTAAAATAAAAACTAAACACCTCCCTCTGCAACTGGATCCTGGACTTCCTGACGGGCCGCCCCCAGATGGTAAGAGAAGGCAACAACACGTCTGTCATGCTGATTCTTAACACAGGGGCCCCTCAGGGGTGTGTACTTAGTCCCTTACTGAACTCCCTGTTCACGCCAAACACGACTCCAAGACCATCATTAAGTTTGCTGAGTGTTAGGCCTGATCACCGCCAACGATGAGAGACGGCCTATGGGGAGGAGGTCAGAGGAACTGGCAGTGTGGTGCCAGGACAACAACCTCTCCCTCAATGTGAGCAAGACAAAGGAGCTTATTGTGGACTACAGGAAAAGTGGGGCCGAACAGATCCCATTAACATCGACAGGGTTGGGTGGAGTAGGTTGAGATCTCCAAGTTCCTTGGTGTCCACATCACCAACAAACTATCATGGTTCACACACCTAGACAGTAGTGAAGAGGGCACGACAAAGCCTTTTCCCACTTCAAGAGACTGAAAAGATTTGGCATTGGTCCTCAGATCTTCAAAAGGTTCTACAGCTGCACCATCGAGAGCATCCTGACCGCTTGCATTACTGCCTGGTATAGCAACTGCTCGGCATCTGACCATAAGGCGCTACAGAGGGTAGTGCAAACTGCCCAGTACATCACTGGGGCCAAGATTCCTTCCATCCAGGACCTATATAATAGGCCGTGTCAGAGGAAAGCCCAGAAAATTGTCAGAGACTCCAGTCACCCAAGTTATAGACTGTTTTCTCTGCTACCGCACGGCGAGCACCAAGTCCAGGACCTCAACAGCTTCTTCAACCCCCAAGCCATAAGACTGCTGAACAGCTTCAACCCCCAAGCCATAAGACTGCTGAACAGCTTCAACCCCCAAGCCATAAGACTGCTGAACAGCTTCAACCCCCAAGCCATAAGACTGCTGAACAGCTTCAACCCCCAAGCCATAAGACTGCTGAACAGCTTCAACCCCCAAGCCATAAGACTGCTGAACAGCTTCAACCCCCAAGCCATAAGACTGCTGAACAGCTTCAACCCCCAAGCCATAAGACTGCTGAACAGCTTCAACCCCCAAGCCATAAGACTGCTGAACAGCTTCAACCCCCAAGCCATAAGACTGCTGAACAGCTTCAACCCCCAGGCCATAAGACTGCTGAACAGCTTCAACCCCCAAGCCATAAGACTGCTGAACAGCTTCAACCCCAGGCCATAAGACTGCTGAACAGCTTCAACCCCCAGGCCATAAGACTGCTGAACAGCTTCAACCCCCAAGCCATAAGACTGCTGAACAGCTTCAACCCCCAGGCCATAAGACTGCTGAACAGCTTCAACCCCCAGGCCATAAGACTGCTGAACAGCTTCAACCCCAGGCCATCAGACTGCTGAACAGCTTCAACCCCCAGGCCATCAGACTGCTGAACAGCTTCAACCCCCAGGCCATCAGACTGCTGAACAGCTTCAACCCCCAGGCCATCAGACTGCTGAACAGCTTCAACCCCAGGCCATCAGACTGCTGAACAGCTTCAACCCCAGGCCATCAGACTGCTGAACAGCTTCAACCCCCAGGCCATCAGACTGCTGAACAGCTTCAACCCCAGGCCATCAGACTGCTGAACAGCTTCAACCCCCAGGCCATCAGACTGCTGAACAGCTTCAACCCCAAGCCATCAGACTGCTGAACAGCTTCAACCCCCAAGCCATCAGACTGCTGAACAGCTTCAACCCCCAAGCCATAAGACTGCTGAACAGCTTCAACCCCAGGCCATAAGACTGCTGAACAGCTTCAACCCCCAGGCCATCAGACTGCTGAACAGCTTCAACCCCAGGCCATCAGACTGCTGAACAGCTTCAACCCCAGGCCATCAGACTGCTGAACAGCTTCAACCCCAGGCCATCAGACTGCTGAACAGCTTCAACCCCCAGGCCATCAGACTGCTGAACAGCTTCAACCCCCAGGCCATCAGACTGCTGAACAGCTTCAACCCCAGGCCATCAGACTGCTGAACAGCTTCAACCCCCAGGCCATCAGACTGCTGAACAGCTTCAACCCCAGGCCATCAGACTGCTGAACAGCTTCAACCCCCAGGCCATAAGACAGCTGAACAGCTTCAACCCCCAGGCCATCAGACTGCTGAACAGCTTCAACCCCCAGGCCATCAGACTGCTGAACAGCTTCAACCCCCAGGCCATCAGACTGCTGAACAGCTTCAACCCCCAGGCCATCAGACTGCTGAACAGCTTCAACCCCCAAGCCATAAGACTGCTGAACAGCTTCAACCCCCAAGCCATAAGACTGCTGAACAGCTTCAACCCCCAAGCCATAAGACTGCTGAACAGCTTCAACCCCCAAGCCATAAGACTGCTGAACAGCTTCAACCCCCAGGCCATAAGACTGCTGAACAGCTTCAACCCCAGGCCATCAGACTGCTGAACAGCTTCAACCCCCAGGCCATCAGACTGCTGAACAGCTTCAACCCCAGGCCATCAGACTGCTGAACAGCTTCAACCCCCAGGCCATCAGACTGCTGAACAGCT
>NC_088406.1:2535205-2540205 GCF_034236695.1 Oncorhynchus nerka
GAGAGAGAGAGAGAGAGAGACAGAGAGAGAGACAGAGAGAGAGACAGAGAGAGAGGGAGAGAGGGGAGAGAGAGAGATATAAAACACATCTTCTGTGATTAACTGATCTAATAAAGCCACCATAGTTTGGATGAGCCTTCTGGTTGAAAGGTCAACTTTCTCCCCTAGTCAGTCTCTGTCACTCCCTCTAAACACACACACTCACACAAGCACACACACACTCACACAAGCACACACACACTCACACAAGCACACACACACTCACACAAGCACACACTCACACAAGCACACACACACTCACACAAGCACACGCACAAAGTCACACAAAAAAAGAGTGAATGTTCTTTAGCCACATCCCTGTGTTCAACCATGAAACTAAGTGGTTAATCAACTCTACTAAACACCAATACTTGTTCATTTTTCTGCCTTTGAGCATATAATTAATTACACCAATGTATTAAGCCTTGTTGTCATTGATCTTTTGCCAGAGAATCCACATTCTGTAAAACAGAGTAATGAAACAATATTAGTGTGAACTACAAGAGGTCCTTGTTGTGTTAATAGCTGTTTTTACAAGTACAGCTCTGGCTACTGGTATGTTTGACTAGGTTTTTCACTGCAGTCAGAAAGCAGCTACAAGGTAGTTAGAGAGCAGCAAAATTGCATTTAGAAGGCAGCTAGAAGGTAGTTAGACAGCTAGAAGGCAGCTATATAGCAGCTAGAAGGTAGTTAGACAGCTAGAAGGCAGCTAGATAGCAGCTACAAGGTAGTTAGAAGGTAGTTAGACAGTTAGAAGGCAGCTAGATGGCAGCTGGAAAGTAGTTAGACAGCTAGAAGGTAGTTAGACAGCTAGAAGGTAGTTAGACAGCTAGAAGGCAGCTAGATGGCAGCTGGAAGGTAGTTAGACAGCTAGAAGGCAGCTAGATAGCAGCTGGAAGGCAATTAGAAGGTAGCTAGACAGCTAGAAGGCAGCTAGATAGCACCCGGAAGGTAGCTTGAAGGTAGCTAGAAGGCAGCTAGATAGCAGCTGGAAGATAGCTTGAAGGTAGCTAGAAGGCAGCTAGATGGCAGCTGGAAATTAGCTAGAAGGCAGCTAGATGGCAGATTGAAGGCAGCTAGAAGGCAGCTAGATATTAGCTTGAAGGTAGCTAGATATTAGCTTGATAGAAGATAAAAGGCAGCTAGAAGGAAGCTAGAAGGCAGCTAGAAGGCAGCTAGATATTAGCTTGAAGGCAGCTAGATATTAGCTAGATAGAAGCTAGAAGGAGGCTAGAAGGCAGCTAGAAGGAAGCTAGAAGGAAGCTTGAAGGTAGCTAGATATTAGCTAGAAGGCAGCTAGAAGGCAGCTAGAAGGAAGCTAGAAGGAAGCTAGAAGGAGGATAGAAGGAAGCTAGAAGGCAGCTAGAAGGCAGCACATAATCAATTTAAGAGAGGAATAAAATGAGAAGAAAGCATTGCTCAACACTCAATTCTGACATTCCAACCGTGGCCTGTGTAGACCAGTGCTGCCAGAAAGCATCCACACACACACCTGAACACAGCCAAGAGCAGGAGGGAAAACTATGTCTCAAACACAACCCAGTGACTCCATAACCCATCATCACATTCCCCTGAAACAAACCATCTAAATATCATATTGTTCCCTATGGACCCTGGTCAAAAGTAGTTCACTATATTATGTAGAGAATAGGGTGCCATTTGGGATACATGATCAAAAGTAGTGCACTATAGTATATAGAGAATAGGGTGCCATTTGGGATACATCATCTAAAGTAGTGCACTACAGTATATAGAGAATAGGGTGCCATTTGGGATACATCATCTAAAGTAGTGCACTACAGTATATAGAGAATAGGGTGCCATTTGGGATACATCATCTAAAGTAGTGCACTACAGTATATAGAGAATAGGGTGCCATTTGGGATACATGATCAAAAGTAGTGCACTATAGTATATAGAGAATAGGGTGCCATTTGGGATACATCATCTAAAGTAGTGCACTACAGTATATAGAGAATAGGGTGCCATTTGGGATACAATCCTGTTGGTTGTCCATGACAAATGTTGCTAGTGTTGTTACAAACAGAGTAATTGGCTTGTTCAGCTAAAACTGAACAGTATTTATTATGACTGGGTGAAATAACACTAGAAGGCAGAGTTTGATGAATCCCACATGATTGTAGTCGAGCACAGTTTCAAATCAAAACAAATCCAATTGTATTTGTCACATGCGCCAGAATCCAACAGTGAAATGCCTACTTACGAGACTATATACAGGTAGGGTACTGAGTCAATGTGCGGGGGCACGGGTTAGTCAGGTACCGCTTGCCGTGCAGTCGCAGAGAGAACAGTCTATGACTAGGGTGGCTGGAGTCTTTCACAATCTTTAGGACCTTCCTCTGACACCGCCTGGTATAGAGGTCCTGGATGGCAGGAAGCTTGGCCCCAATGATGTCATTGACACTGACTCAACTCCAGCCACTTTAATAATGGGAATTGATGGGAAATGATGTAAAATATATCACTAGCCACTTTAAACAATGCTACCTTATATAATGTTACTTACCCTACATTATTCATCTCATATGCATACGTATATACTGTACTCTACATCATCGACTGCATCCTTATGTAATACATGTATCACTAGCCACTTTAACTATGCCACTTTGTTTACTTTGTCTACATACTCATCTCATATGTATATACTGTACTCGATACCATCTACTGTATGCTGCTCTGTACCATCACTCACTCATATATCCTTATGTACATATTCTTTATCCCCTTACACTGTGTATAAGACAGTAGTTTTGGAATTGTTAGTTAGATTACTTGTTGGTTATCACTGCATTGTTGGAACTAGAAGCACAAGCATTTCGCTACACTTGCATTAACATCTGCTAACCATGTGTATGTGACAAATACAATTTGATTTGATTTGATTTGTACTGAGCCGTATGCACTACCCTCTGTAGAACCTTCTGAGGAAATGAGGACCCATGCCAAATCTTTTTAGTCTCCTGAGGGGGAATAGGCTTTGTCGTGCCCTCTTCACGACTGTCTTGGTGTGCTTAGACCATGTTAGTTTGTTGATGATGTTGACACCAAGGAACTAGAAGCTCTCAACCTGCTCTACTACAGCCCCGTCGATGAGAATGGGGGTGTGCTCGGTCCTCATTTTCCTGTAGTCCACAATCATCTACTTTGTCTTGATCACGTTGAGGGAAAGGTTGTTGTCCTGGCACCACACGGCCAGGTCTCTGACCTCCTGCCAATAGGCTGTCTAGTCATTGTCGGGGATCAGGCCTAAAACGGTTGTGTCATCGGAAAACGTAATGATGGTGTTGGAGTCGGGCCTGGCCGTGCAGTCATGAGTGAACAGGGAGTACAGGAGGGGACTGAGCACGCACCCCTGAGGGGCCCCTGTGTTGTGGATCAGCATGGTGGATGTGTTGTTACCTACCCTTACCACCTGGGGACGGCCCGTCAGGAAGTCCAGGATCCAGTTGCAGAGGGAGGTGTTCAGTACCAGGGTCCTTAGCTTGGTGATGAGCTTTAAGGACACTATGGTGTTGAACGCTGAACTGTAGTCAATGAGCAGCATTCTCACATAGATGTTCCTTTTGTCCAGGTGGGAAAGGGCAGTATGGAGCACAATAGAGATTGCATCATCTGTGGATCTGTTAGGAAAAATTGGAGTGGGTCTTGAGTTTCTGGTATAATGGTGTGAGCCAATGGCTACAGACGGGATTTGTAGTCATTTAGGCAGGTTACCTTTGTGTTATTGGGCACAGGGACTATGGTGGTCTGCTTGAAACATGTTGGTATTACAGACTCAGACAGGAAGTGAAATGTCAGTGAAAACACTTGCCAGTTGGTCAGCGCATGCTCGTAATACACGTCCTGGTAATCCGTCTGCCTTGTGAATGTTGACCTGTTTAAAGGTCTTACTCACATCTGCTGCGGAGAGGATGATCACACAGTCTTCAAGAAAAGCTGGTGCTCTCATGCATGTTTCAGTGTTATTTGCCTCGAAGTGAGCATAGAAGTGATTTAGCTCGTCTGATAGGCTCGCGTCACTGAGAGCTCTCGGCTGTGCTTCCCTTTGTATTCTGTAATAGTTTGCAATGGTTTGAAGCCGTGCCACATCCGCTGAGCGTCAGAGCTGGTGTAGTACGATTCAATCTTAGTCCTGTATTGATGCTTTGCCTGTTTGATGGTTTATCAGAGGGCATAGAGGGATTTCTTATAAACTTACGGGTTTAGAGTCCCGCTCCTTGAAAGCTGCAGCTCTAGCCTTTAGCCTAGTGAGGATGTTGCCTGTGATCCATGGCTTCTGGTTGGGGTATGTACGTACGGTCACTGTGGTGACGATGTCATCGATGCACTTATTGATAAAGCCAGTGACTGATGTGGTGTATTCCCCAATGCCATCGGATGGAATCCCGGAACATGTTCCAGTCTGTGCTGCAAAACAGACCTGTAGCTTAGCATCTGCTTCTTTCCACTTTTTAATGGACCGAGTCACTGGTACTTCCTGCTTTCATTGTTGCTTGTAAGCAGGAATCAGGAGGTTAGAATTATGGTCAGATTGGCCGAATGGAGGACGAGCTTTGTACGTGTCTCTGTGTGTGGAGTAAAGGTGGTCCAGAGTTTTTTTCCCTCTCTGGTTGCACATTTAACATGCTGATAGAAATTTGGTAAGATGGATTTAAGCTTCCCTGCATTAAAGTCCCCGACCACTAGGAGCGCCACCTCTGGATGAGCGGTTTCCTGTTTGCTTATGGCCGTATACATCTCATTGAGTGTGGTCTTAGTGCCAAGGTAACCAGGGACCTGCAGTAGTTTATATCAGTCAGATCACCGCTAAGTTCACTGCATCGGTCTGTGGTGGTAAATAGACAGCTACTAAAAATACAGATGTAAAATCTCTTGGTAGATAGTGTGGTCTACAGCTTATCATGATATACTCTACCTCAGGCGAGCAAAACCTTGAG